>NC_069368.1:59587500-59890530 GCF_021730395.1 Mercenaria mercenaria | reverse complement strand
GGTTTATGTAGATACAGCTTTTCATAGAAAGTGCCACTGTATTTAGAATTATGAAGCTTCGCCCAATTCCAGCTATTTTAAAGGAAATTCAAGGAAAACTGTATCCGCATAATTTCGATCATTTATAGAATTGTCTCTAAATTTGTACAATTTACACTATTGCAGACGTCAAGGCAACCATACAAACTTTTGTCATGACTATCTTTGGGTCCTGATATCAAGAGGCAAATGTCTTTTATTGTGCAGTAAAAAATACACTGACAGGATTATTCCAATAAATTAAACACATATGAAATCTTAGATGTGATTAGAAGTTTCATTTCAAGAGACAAGCTATAATCAAACGATTCAGGTTAGATTTTAAAGACCATAATAAATTACAGTCATTACAACTTTGAAATGCAAACGCAATCAAGCAAAGTAATAGCAGACTTGGTTGCATCAAGTCTGCTTATGGGAGGTAATAAAATGTGCAGCACCCTGTGGTGTAACAGGGTCTAAAGGTTCACTCTACTAAACACCAGCAACAACAACAACTACTGTTCCCTATAATAACTACTATTTAATGTTGTACTAAGTTCTCAGTTAATAATACATGAATGTCATTCTTCACAATTCTCTAACATAATCTCTATTATTTCAATAATGTCTAACTTTAACAATAATATTTCATTATTAATTTCCTCGGTCCTAAACTAATTTATATCGTATGGAGTATCAGCATACGTAACTAACATTCGGACGAGCAAGTTTGATACTGAAGTTCTACCTAGAAATTAGCGGTATTCTAGGAAAATTTCATAGGAGTGACTAAATTGTTTTTCTCAAAAAGGGGCACGCAAATTGACCATAATAATAAAAACATGTCATTATTTCATTTAGTCATCTGTCAAAGCTAGTAACAAAACAACAATCATAACGCGGCCAGAGGGTAATTAACCTGGGCGAGATATCATGACCTGTCACTTTTCTCATATGACCAAGCGCTGAAGTTATTTTAAGTGGCATTCCGAATTCTTTTGTGTTTGACTTATAACTGACCGAAAAACAAGATGAATAATGCTTATCTAATATGAATAATGAATTCTTAAAGTCATTATACAACAACCCTATCACGCCCCTTAGCAAGACTTAACATGTTTTTTTTTTGCCACCAGTCGGTCCTGAGTGGTGCCCTATCGTATTGTTTTGTCTTACTTGTCTGTTTTCTTTGTGTCTAGATTAGGAATGTACGCGTCTGTGTGTATGTGAGAGTATTTGTTGCTATTGTGCGAGTCTAGCTTACGGTGGTGGGAGACTGCGTTTTTCAAACGTGGCTTTCTTGTTGAATATTCATCCTTGCTTTTTTCCACTTGCTTAAACAAAACCACCAAATTGTCTAGCCCATATCCATTTTTGTATCTTTTATATAATTAAAAGGTTCTTATTGGATTTTTGAAGCAACCCGTCTACGATATCTGTCAACTACAGTTTCTATTTGTTGCGGGCCTACTTTGCAATGCATGACTTAGCCGTGTCTGCTGTGATCTGTGCTACCGGGAAATCTACCCTTGCCTTTTAATTCTAACAGGTTTAAGCGAAATCTTATATTCAAGTAAAATTATTTAATCTGGTCTATCAAAATAATTAAAGCAAAATACCGGTACGATAGGTACTACCTAAATTTTAACTATTTCGTCTTCTCTTTTTACGGACCAACGTATGCAAACTAATAATGCAAGGTCGAGCCCAACTGCAAGAAGGACGATTGAGTAAGGTAAATGAATAATAGTGTTAGAATAGAAGTAGTTACATCTATGATGGAAGAAATGGGCACTGATTTTTATGTAAATATACATTTCTCACGTGACCGATCTATATTGCGTCAAGCGTGTGTCTTTTGAACCCTGTACATGACCTTGTTCTTCAGTCACCTTTCTTATTTACATAAGGGTCATATATATGCCAGAATTGATGAATCAAAAGTCTAAACAAAAACAAAGATCCATTGAAAATAGCCACATTCTAAGAAGGCATATATACAGCAGTGAGTGTATGGGTATGTAAACAACGAATGTGAACACAAAAATACAGGACAAACACATAGACAACGTACAAACACAAAGCCAACATACAAACACATAGCCAACGTACAAACACATAACCAACGTACAAACACATAGACAAAATACAAACACATAGACAAAGTACAAATATATAGCCAACCCAACGTACACACACATAGACGAAGTAAAAATACACAAACAAAGTACAAACATATAAATGAAAATTGTCTGCTACAGTCAGTGACGGAAGTGCACACAAAATACATACACAAAGTTAAAAGAATTAAATGAACATTGTGGAATACCGTCTTGCTATGGTCAATGGCAAAAAAACATCATAAAAAAAACCTTCACCTACGTTACAGTTTTCTAAACTTGGCAACTGAACTGCCTTGTATCTGCGTCACCGTTCGTTTATGTTCGAAAATCTGTACATGTTCGGGAATGTTTTTATTGTACATGAATATTGTCCTTGCCCGCATTATATATGTATCAAGTGAATAAACTTGCCAAGTATATCTACATAAATCGAATGCAAGTGCTCATAGCTCTGTATAGATGTATTACTGAATGTTCACTACGGATCTAAGTCCTAATATAGTATTTTATTTATGTAAGGAACCTTCTTTGAATACATTAAAATACACATAAAATACATATAAGGCATTTGTCTAATAAAACCGCCCAAATAAATACTTTAAGGATAATTCTTGAATCTAAAGAAAATGCTCCATGGCGAAAAAGGACAATCAATCCAAAACGGCACAGGTCATCAAGGTTGGCCTAAAATGTGTTTAATATTTTAGAATTCACATACTTTACGAATTGTCTTGAATTAAATGCTTAAATTTTGTTTAAGGATCTTGAAAGCGTTTAATTACGGAACTTACATACAATACTCCTTCTTAAATAGTATTGAAAATGAACTGTAACATTACCACACTGTCGCTGTAAATTGAATAAGCTAAAGTGGCATGTCTGCTAATGTGCATGTATTATACATGTGAGGAATGCGTTCGCATTATTTCTGACGGAACTGGAAATTTCATTACAAAAGATCTATTTACAGTGTTCTAACTATTTTCGTTGGAATATAATTCACAAGGGACACGTAAGACGCAGTTATTGACACTTTTCGAAGTTCAGCATGCATCGTGTACGCGAACAATAATTGATACGACAGGTCTAAAAGAGTTCCGTTATAATTCCTATTAGTGCCTGTCGAATAAAATGTGATATTGGGTGGCCTCTTTATTGGCATAGAAAACACACAAGTTCTTGATCAAACAATTTCAACTGCTCTAGGAAAAAAAAAGAATAAAATTGCTTGAAAAGAACAGTTTTGTTTGGAAAAGGAAGGTAGAACTGCATACATGTGTGTTCGTGCGACGAGAAATATTATTTGAATTTATGGTCAATAGGTTTCGTATCAAGCTATCAACTATTCTTTCTGGGGAAGAAGTAACTATACTCCTAAATGGGGAAAATGATTTCAAGCAGCATTTTAATAACGACAAAAGCTATTATATACTGACGAAGTCAAACCCTGGACTGGCACTACTGTGACGTCATAAACTTTATAAATAATGTCAGGGAATACCTAAATGTATTTGTCTCCACGATCTATTATGAACGTGATAGGCAAGAAAAATGATCTAACATGTCTGCCTGTGTATGAAATCAGTGCTCTAGATGGTATGGAACAAACCAAATTACACACATGCCAGTCAGAAGCTAAAGTACATTTATCTGTGTTCTTTGTATATTCATAAACTCTTTTAAAAATAGCAAAATATAGAGCTACTTGTCTGAATTAAGGCAAATTCGAATAGACGATTTACCAATAAGTTCGCATGAATACAATACGCAATAAATCTAGTTTTGGTAACAAATCGCCTACGTTTTCTCAAATTGAAAACCAAATTAAATGAAATAAACAGGGTTGGATATGACTTGCGTAAAAACACATTTATTTAGAATGTCTAGCAAGAAATTGATTCACACTGATAGTTGCTGGCTACTTGGAATCGACAGTGGTGAGAGAGCATCAAAATGTTTCACAGGGTTATTAACACTTCAAATGGTTTATTTGATCATTCATTTAACCCTGTATCGAAACTGCGAAAGGCTTAATGCAACCTTTGAAAAGAACATTTTGCCTTATCTGTAACGGTGTTTCTCGTTAATTGCGGCTTCATTTTGCAAGATCCAGATGTAAACTCTACGTCATTTTTAAGATGGTCTTTTTGAATGTTCAAATTGTTTTCCTGTCAGTGTTATGGCAAAAACGTATCTTCCAACTACAATAGAATGCAGTGATATAAAAAATGTACAAAAGTATAACTGCATATTTTTCATTTGTAAACAAAACAATTTAAATGTATTTTCCAGTGATGGGAATCACATGGAGAAAATAAACCCTAATCAAAAGTGATATTTTGAAGAATATGAAAAAATCTTCTACCATGATAAGATATGAAATTTAAACATAGCCTAACATATGACTATTAAAGTTGGTAAATAATTATGTAGTTTCCAATGATGATAGATTTCCTGAAATTACAATCACTTAGTCTCAGTTCCTTTAAGTGTTTCAGATAATCAGAAGGTGATTGTGATTGAAATCCATGTTATTTTGGAATACATATATGTTGCCATTAGATAGGCCATGTTTTATATTTATAGGAAAACTTGCTTCAGTATTATCCCATAGTATTCCTAAAGTTATTTTGGTTTAGAGATTATTTTGATCATGTGATTCCCCGTAGTGTTTTCAATTGAATGATAAATATATGGCAAAATATTTATACCAATCGCCATTTGCTAATTTGCTAGTATTTCAAAATTACTAACTGCACTTTTTTGAAATTATATATACATTTTGACCAACATGTTGTTAGTAACATATCAAAATTGTCTAATAACACACATATATAATATCATTGATTTTACTATCACACTCTAATATTATTTTTGTTATGTTTTTGTCTGATTTAACGTCATATCGACACAATTAAAGGTCATATGATGACTTTTGGTGGCAGCGGAAGACCCGAGGTGTCCATTCATGCATTATTTAGAACCACCGACCTTCCGAAAGCAATCTGGACAGCTTCCTCACATGAAGAATTCAACGCCCGAGCAATGCTCAAACTCACAGCGGTGGGGGTGGCAAGTAATTGAAAGTCAGCGACCTTGTCCACTCGGCCATGAAGATCCTCCAATTGCATTTAATTTTATTTATTTATTTACATATCATGCAAACATCAAATGTTCTTTTTCGATAGGGCACAACAAAGACATTATTTTGTTTTTATGTTCATTGTCTTCCCTTGGAACGTTTTTTGTTTGCTTATTTGTAAATTTTAGGTATTTTATTAATTTCCAAAATGGGTTAAATTGTAATACGTGCAAATCTGTATGATGACACAGTTTGATCTTACTGAAAATTTAAAATATGCTATCAACAACATTGCTCGGAGCGTATGTTAGTTTTTAAACATTCAAAATACTGGCAAATGTAACAAATGTCGGGTCTGCTCTTTTATTCAGTATATTAAGCGTCATTGTGTTCTACCAGCTTGTATTACGTGAATATAATTTGCAAATATGTGAGTCCGAGATAGAACAGCTAACTCGTTTGCATCAATTATAACTATACCGGCATGATGACAAACAAGTGTTTTACATTGGTCACGCATGGCTTGTAACTGTGTGGTATGCATCGTGCAGCATCTTATATTTTTCTTTGCAAATACTTTCAGCCGTCTCTGGAATCAACTGATTATAACATGCTGTCAGATATTTCCTACCAATGTCATCAAATCAAATTAATCGGCTAGTCATTGTCCTTTTTCCCATTGTCAAGAGTTTATATAACAGATCATTAGGTACTTATCGGCGAATCGTGAAAAATATTAAGTCTCTTTTCCTAGAGACAGGTTTCTTATATTGGTGACAAATATTCCAGTATAGATTAAAGAGTAAATAATCGTGTAAATATTCTCTTCATACAGTAGTTAATTTGCTGTGTGGGTTTCTAGAGTCAACAGAAATATGTTACCATTTGGTACAGGAAGTGGTGTTTCTCTACTTGTCACTCCGTTTACGTGAATAAGTTTGTTGCTAAACATGTACGAGTTAACCAGCAAAAATGAATTAACAAGCAAATTCAGTGAATTGGTATTCCCCACCGAATGAGATATATTATATATATTATACCAGATTTATATAGCGCCCTTTTCATGATAAACGCGTTCAAAGGCGCTTTACATATAGCAAACGCAGGCACACAGGGCGCGAAATTCATCCTCTACTAGTGCAGATCTATACAGAGCGATCTGACCAAAGGGACAAAGTGAGATAAAGCCCCAGAACAGACAGAGAGACATTCTTTTTCGGTACAGGCTTGTCCGGCTAACTAAGCCTAGCTCTTTGCGAATAGACAGTCTGGTTCTTTAACGTGCCCTGTGTATAGCACCGGTACACGCGATTCCTGGGAAGAACCAGTACAGGCCTCTTAGTTAGTTGGGAGACACTCAAGAGCATCTCAGAAATTCCCAGTGCCTGGATTGACAGTCAAGCATGTTACCACTAGACCATCGGCCCACCTAGGGATAAAGGTTTCAACCTTCAAAAGGCATTGCCTTCCTATACGAAGTACTTATAACTACTTTCAAATCCAAAAGAAACTTGCACGGTAGCATTTCTATATAGCAGTTAACATTTCTACCGCGTTTTATGTCAATACTCCAAAACATATCATAGATATGGTTTTGGACGGTCGGACGGACGGATGGACGTTCTTACGAACGGACTTTTGTTGGAAATTTCTCTCGTTACATAGTAACTATCAAGCGGCTGAAAGTACCCAAAAAAGCAGTACAGAATGAACAGAATTCATTTTTACCTTTCGTCCTTAGTACCCAACAAATGTCCTCTCATTTGCTCGGAAAGACAGACGGACAACGCCAAAACGATATCCGTCCGCCTTCGGTGGGTGATAACAATTTCCTGTTTCGAAAAATATATGTACAATTACATGTTCATGTTTAATTTTAAAATATGTAATTACATCAATATGTTTGAATGCATAACCTGAAACCGTTTGAGATATCACTTTCAATTACACTAAATTTTTATATGTTTTTATCTTTATATACATCTGGATAAGAGAGTGCATACATTTTTACCATTCTGAATTATGCCTCTATAAATGGTTTATAAAATACATGTTTGCTATGTAATAACCTCTCGCAGAAAAAATATGGTATTCTATTAGGACTTTATAACTGATGAATCATGTTCTATACCAGTATCAGGTGGCCATCATAACATTTTCTAAACAAAACTTTCATTATGGTTCTATGTATAAGACATTGTCTAAACATGACAACACAAAAGATATTCTGAGCATGCACATTTTCATAAATCTCTCCTTTAAAAGTGAGAACTTGAAAATAGCCACATTTCTGAAAATTTAACTTCCTTTGCTCTTGATTTCATCCAATCTCTTTCACAAATTTATACGTCAGTGTTACAAAGGTTAAATGAGAGGAGTGTCGGCGCCGATATAACTGACAAAATCTAATTTTCACAAATTCTTTCGGAGTTTTCAAATGTATTTCAAAATTACAATGAAATGCATTTAAGATCTTATCTCGAATTTGTCAGAACCTTGTTCGATTAAACTTTTGCACATAAAGTGAATACGTTAACACCTGCTGAGAAGCTGTTGCAACTTCATGCGAATGAAAAAGACAGCAACAAATGATTTACAGACTGACTTCCCATTGCCGAAACAGAAGTTGGTCGTTTGCTGTTTTTGAAAACCAGACCAAAGCAGATTATTTGACTTGAAAGTGGTCTATAAAATCTAGATACATTGTAGTGGGATTATTGCTTTTTCTTGTATAGGCGCAGTAAAAGTTATGAGCTAACTAACTTTCAGGGAGAGATAGTGTACATAACACTGCTAACACGATTACAACATTGATTTAAGCTTGTAAAATCCATCTATGTGTCGTCGTGAAAAACTAAACAAATAATAAAAACGTTTAAAAAAGATTCCAGAAATGAAACGCTTATACAAATACTATTTCATGCAAAGGGTACAGGGAAAGTTTGTTCCCATGGAGATTGTAAACCAGCGTAAAACTGGTCATGTTAAGTAAAGTTGTCGTGTTAAATGCCGATATGCTTGCAAATTGCTTAAACAAAAATTTGGTAGTTTTAGAAAATGAATAACAAATTATTCTGTTAACCTAAATTCAGAATAATTCATCTTTGAAAGTAAACAAGAAACACTTTGTTTATTGATAATAACAATAAAGTTCTTAAGTAGATCTTTAATAAATGTATGTGTACAAAAAGCACAAAAAAACTCAACTATTCTACTGTTAAAACAAATTAGTAATTTCTAAATATTTTGAAGGTTTTTTTCAAGAAAGAAATCTTCTAGAAATTACGTGATGCTTGCCAGTTGCATAAAGGCATACATTAATCTGATCATGTACTGTAATGCAATATGCAACATAATCATATGAAATCATTTAGTAAACAGTTTAAGCCTTTCTGATTTGTCTTTGACAGCTCAGTAACATAATGTAGTTGTTTGCGTAACCATAACGAACTTTGTACCCTTTATAAGATGTCAAGAACGTTCATGTTTCATAATATCCGTATCTTGTTAAATATAAATCATTTCCAAACACACATACGAACTGATTCTTCCAAATGGTAATTTTCTTTGACCAGCAAGTGCTCTTAATTAAATTCTATACATATGCACTCCGTTGACATGTTGTAACGAATGTACACGTCAAGCATTTGAATATGCTTTATACAACGATTCAATGTCAACAATACAAGAACCTCTAGTCTTGGAAAAATTATTTCATAGCTCCATTTCGTGTAAACACTTCAGTTTATTTCTGAAAGAGATTTTCTTTAAACACGAGGAATAAATCAACAAAAACAGAGATGTATATCGTCTGTTTTTTATCTTTGCAATGGCATGACTTTGCCTGTTAACAACTGTGTCAACGATAGTTTTTAAGGTGGAAATTATATCTTTCATATTGTTTGCTGAAAGAGTCCATAGCATTCTTCTGTCGACAGTTTACCTCAAGGTGCAATCATTCGGTCGCTCTCGAGGTTCCGTCGTTTAGAATCACGCCAATCTGACTAAAGTACTTGATCTTCTAAACGAAGATCTGAGAACGACCTATTCACATTCGTCTTCTGTATATTTTGGATTTCCATTATTGCTATTTTTATGTTATCCAATCAGACGACTTGCTCGATTGTAAAAGGATAAGAAAAATATGCGGTTATTCCAGGACTCGAACCCGGGACCCCTCGCTTACAAAGCAAGTGGCCTACCGAATGAGCTAACTGGCTGTCTGATACATTACGACATAAGAATTGTAAATAGCAAAAGTCAATGCTACATGTAGATTTGCAAGATGTTGTAAGCTAGGCTCTGATTGGCTAGCGAAAGAGCCGTCAGAACGAGGCAATGAATAGGTCGTTTTCAGATCCTATGCGTAGCGTAATATAGGAGATGTACTTTAGTCAGATTGGAATCACGCTAACTGTACTTGGAAATGTTCTAGGTATGCTATAAATACTACCAGAATTACTAAGTAATTTAATCTTTGGACAAGAAAGATTAAGCCACAAATTTATAATATTATTTTAGAATATTTGAGAATACGCGTGTATAAACCCTTGTTCTCCTGCCTTGATGGAAGAGAAAGTAAAAATGGCACTGTAAAATTGCAACGATTTATCACCCACTAATAAACATGTAAAACTTGCATATTATACGATAGATTCTAACACGATCCGCAGCAATTGCTATATTAACATATAGCAAATTCGTCTATACATGAATATACGATAAAATATGGTTGGCTGTTACATTTCATCCCCTACGATTGTGACCTAAGATATTCTACTTCTGTTCCATTACATACGAATTATTTCAGGGCCAAACGGTTGAAAACAACATTTCAAAAACATAGTTATGATAAATAGTCATACTGACTTATGTGTAGGACCGTAAACACGTTAAAATGATCTCTGCTCGTGAGTGAATTCAATTAGCTCAATAATGATTCAGCGGTGACGTCATAAACGTATGACATAAAGTATGATGTCATAATGATGTGACGGCATATAGAAGTTAAGCTTGAAATCAACTAACCTATTTTGATTATTCTGTTCATAAATGATTTGCGAGCTGTTAGATAACTAGTTTATAAATACTTCTCAAAATGGAACAAATATCTATACGTTCCATTGGCTATGCAACACTTTCTAACCATAGGTGTAAATTGTAACTGCATATGATCCGAATGACGCATTAGGCCTACGCTGAAAATGTAGTACTATATAATGCGAGTTATTTGCGTTGTTAGAATCGAAATAATAAATATGTTCCAATAATTTTATCTGTTAATAAAATATGAGCAGTCATTCGAATGCGAATAATTAAACCACTCGTGCTGCGCACTCGTGATTTAATTATTACGCGTCCAAACTCCAGCCCATATTTTATTAACTGATAAAATATAGGAACAGATTTATTATTTCTTAAATAATAAATTGATGAAATTGTTTAAGTGCAAGCACCAATGAAATGGTACTATGGTTTTCTGCAATTACAATATAGCACAATGCGACAAGTATCAGTATATGGACTGGTTATAATAGCTCAATGCATTTTCACGTGGCTGAAATATTTTAAGGTAATAAAAATAATAATGTTTACGTGCTAGTATCATAATGTCTTCATTCTAATTTGTTTTAACTAAAAACGACATATACCATTGGAATATAACACCCAAGAGACACAGAGATGCGGGTCTTGAAATCACCGGGAGTTGATTCTGCAGCTATTATGTGCACACTGACTGATGCAGTAGATTTAAAATTTTCACCGACAAATATGCCGGGTTCTTTCCTTCCTGATAAAATATATGAACAGATTTATTATTTCTTAAATAAAGATGTAACTGTATCTTCTAAATCTTGATATTCATAACTAGAGCCTTGGACTCTATAAGTTCAATGTTTCCGACTTTTACACAGAAGGGACTGGAGTTGTCCCTAAGTTGACCTCAACCTTGAGATTTTATAGTTCCCTATGTTGTAAATTTTGATACATCAAAACAACTTGCACTTCTTCCCCGATTAGCATTTAACAATGTACACGTGATGTAAATGTAATCACATCTATTGAACACCTATCAAACGTATGGATTGACTACATTTCACCTGGATAATTTGCTACTGTATATAGCTATTTTTCCAATGATCTGATCGGCCGTCACTGTTGGATGTAAAAAATATAGGGACATTTGCATGTATTTCAAAGTTCTTCTTAACTTCTTAATAAAAATCGGTACTATGTTTTCTTGTAGGTACCGATCATTTTTTCAGATCTTTTCAGATGCGTACTTAGTTAGGCTGAACGAATTCCTATTTATTGGTTCGTCTTGTTTTTTTTATCAATGTCATTTATATTTAATTCATTGTAATTATTGTCAAACCTGCTGTCGTGACAGCAGAGCGATGCAATCTTACAAGTTACGAAACCATCATTCTGAAGACATTGGTCAAATAGAGCGGCTTCATGACAACCATTGTTCATAATTTTTATAAGGAGAACTCAAATATATTTGGAAGTTTTATTGTTCTGTTTATGCAAGTCTTTGTTTCTGTCAATGTACTTAATTAGATACTCCCTCTTTAAACTTTCTAAAATGTGGGACATAGGTTACGAAAAAAGTAATTTGAAAGACATCCTGCCAGGAATTGTTATTAATTCAATATTAACTATTTAGTAGGTAATCGACTGTGTTGTAACTCCCACTATAAATCTCTTGCATCTGATCATTTGATATCTATCTACAGTCTACACTTCACTATATAGTGCTTTCATATTGTTTTCAAACACTTCGCTTTTCTCTTCATACTTTTGTGACCTCGTCGACACATCATTCCTTTAGTCTCCATTTATTTTGTGACATTTACTCGTTTTAGTGCCTGTCCAATATACCAACCTCTTTGGCCTCCTCATGATCTGATTTTGGAACTAAATACATTGTTTCTTTACAGAATCTTTGTACACCATCTTACCTTGTGATATTTGCAAGTACACTAATTTGCATGGGCCATATCCTAAACCCCATATGTTATGGTCTCGTTTTCATTACATGTGACATGCAATTCGCACAAACTATGTGTTAGTCATTGATCATTCGGGACGTGTCATTATTATTCTTATGATTGTCTATTATTGGATTACATTTGTTTTGTTTAGTAACACAAATGGGTAAAATCCATTTCTAATTGATCATGATACAGGGTATCAATATTTTAGAAATAGCAGATCGTGATGTATGCTGCCATGTCATGAATTTATGGTATAGTGAATGTATGAGAATTATTTTTATTACGGAAAAAGATTTGATTACAATGATATACTCACTTAATTTCCAAAATAGTTTCTGCATCATATGGAGGATGAACCTTAAACTTTTACGCGAGAAGGAAACCAGGCTATGACTTGCAAGCGTAATACATTAATTAGTTCCTTATGAACATGTTTTCAGTATGAATAATATTGTTACTGGCTAATTATCTGTTCATTTGAGAGCATTTGACTTCATCAATCAAACTAGATCACATGGAAGGAAAAGGTTGTGTTTTAGTCAGAAACACTTCTTTTTTTAATACAAGTAAAGTAATTTTGGTAACAACACAATTTATAAGAAATCAGATTAGATTTACATCAAACTATTTCTCAAAAGTTATGGTTCTGTTTAAATGATCTATTTAATCGTATTTACATTAAAAACTAATAAGAACCATAGAAGATTTAATTTTGCAGTCACTATGAAAATCAATTCAGTGTAAGTGATAGTGGTGATTTAAATGCTTTTCTGGTGCTAGAGGTCCATTCAATAAATGATGTAGCTGCCTATATATCTTTGTCAATTAAACAAATTTGATAACGCTGCTTGTTGTTTCGAATGAACAAGTTCTATACAAAATCTCATAGTGTTATATATATAATATGTCAAACGTAAAATGAAACTGATAAAGGTTTGTAAGATAGGATTTAAAATTTACAGGTACTGAAAGAAGTACTTTCCTTATAAAACTTACATGTCATCGATTTCGAGGGTTCAAATAAAGTAAGCACATTGAACGACATGTTTATAGTTAAGATGTATGTAGAGTGTCTTTGTTACCCCTCCTGGAGTGATAAATATTTAGAATTTGGTACTTTAAAACCCGCTTTTCTTCAGAATTCATGTGAGTTATATTTCCAAACACAGCAGACTCTCCAGATTGTTCGTCGCTTGGTTTGAACATTTTGGTATATATAAATGTCAAAAAGGCTTCAAAAAGAAGTCAGAAGCATTACTTAATTATCCTTACAGACATTTAATAAGACTTGTCACTCACCACATATTCCATCACTTAAGTTTGCAAGTGTCATATTATCGGAACAGCTTTTAGGTTTAAATTATCACAAAATGGAATGTCATTTAAGGAGGTAGGTTACCTTGTTACCAGGGTAAATTCAAATTAGTTGAACCGCAGCAATTTTTTGTATTTCGTGTAATTTAATGTTTTAATTGTTACAATCTCAATTTCGTACATCTCTGTCCCTTCAAGTACAATTTTTGTCCATGTTTGAAGTACATGACCCGTCAAATGTATTTTATATTGAAAGAAGAAGGAAAATACGGATATTTAACACTTTTCAGTGTATTTTGGTTTCATTGTTATCCGTAGAAGTCTGCATAATTGTAAATCTTACTAGTATGCGCGTTAGCTTTCTAATATAAGCTTAAAATGTATATATCGCGGGGATAGTGTTTCCATGGTAACGCATTTTCTCTCATTTTTAAACAACTATATATGAAAACGGGGTTTTCGACGGCTTCAGTGCCATTCTGTTAATGTCCAACATGGAATACTTGGGTAATATTACTAGCAAAATACCAAGCACTGTACATGGTACCCTATTTTTCTTAAAGTTTAAAGTAACCATGGCAACAGAGATGTTTAAAATAGCTTATATCTTGCTTTTTGTCGTAATTTCTTATAATAAATATTAAATAAAATTATCTTTCTTGTCAATGTAGCTTTAAAACATTTTTTTCTAACGTAAGTAATATTTTCGTTTAATTTGCATTTATTTAAACAAATTTCTCAGTTGGAAAAATCGTTCTGCATGCTGCTATTGTTTTCATGGATATTGTTGAAATGCAAATAAAAAGCTGAAGCTGTGTTCCTTAAATAGACAAATGTCAACGCTTTTGAATTTTACATTTAGATATATAGGTCGGGGCCTTCGTTTCCATGGTAACATCAATTTATTTCAAGAAATCACAATTTTCTACTGAATTTTGAATAATTTAAGCGCTTAGGTTTAGTATATAAGTAACAAATTATCAACGGAAACTGAAAATATGTATTACAAATCAAACTGCCAAATTTTTATTTGAAAATGGCCGTAATAAGTAACCTTTCACCTAGCTATATTCCCAATAACATCAGTTACCATCATCCATTTTCTTACATTCCGCATAACATTTCAATATAACTACATAAAAGAAGCAAAATATCGATCATTATTCAGAGCGAAAGGCTCATAAAAATATTTCAGCAAATAATGACTGTTTAATAGTTCAAATAAAGAAAATGCACAGAATTACGTACTTTCAAAATAAAAGCTATTAATTTTGCGCGGTAACTGATACGTAACGTCATGACGTCAATGACGCATTTTAAGGCACCAATGTTTTGAAGTGTTTCTGCGGGAATTTATGTATTATTTCTGCATTATTAAACCATTAAGTATCAGATCGGAGACAGGTTCATGAATCTTTTCAGAAGACACATTTAGTTTTGTCGTAAAAGTCGTCGTAAATCGTCATGTTAGCTTCCGGTTGGGCATGCGCACATACAAATATTAAGGGAACCTACCTCCTTAACGCTAACAACATTTCCAGAACATGCATTTCTTTATAGGAAATGACAAGCAAAATACCAATAAAAAAAGAAAGGCATAATGTTTCATACTGCTTCTACAAAAATGCAAATAAATCCTAATTAATGTCAGTTGTAATCAGACTCAAACAGCAAAAAGTTTTACATAATCATCATAAAAATGAACATAGTATTGTTAAAGGATCTTATATATTTTTTTCTTTAATATGGGCAACATATAGACATGTATATATTGCGTTTTTCTAGCACCCAAACAATGTTTACGATTTATCAGACAAATATGTTCTGTTTTTACTTTCTTAAAGAAAACCTTATACAAAATTCATTTGCGCTGTTGGCAGTGTAAAACCTACAAGATATAGTACAAATACATTATCGTACTAAAGTTCTTGCAACATGTTATAAAGGTTTTCTCTGGTAAATGGCTGCCTTTGATTTACTGAAGCTGAAAGACAACAAAAAAAAGTTACATGTGTTTATTTAGAATTTTGTTTTTATCGCAAAAATAATAAATAAGCGTATGTTCATATTTTCACATACATCGTCATTGTCGTGTCTATTTTCAGTAAGGTAATACAGCCAAACCTATTTAAAGAAGTCAACCAAGGGACTGGCACAATCTGGCTCAAGTGGTTGCTCAAGACACGTGAAAATTTGAAGAGAAAGAAAACAAATAACAAGTCGGAAATTTGTTACACTTATGTTGAAGGAACACATTTGACACACTGAACTTATTCAACATCATGTTCAAAATCACTTATACAAATGTTATGCATTTTGTTTTGTACAATAATGTCCAAGTAAACATATGTTTTATAATGTAAATATAACTTTCAAAGAAGTGTACCTTTTGATGACATTTTTACGGAACAATGCAACATTGGCGCCACAATATGATAAAACAAGAGCTGTCTGATTACTCGACTATTTGAAGCCATTTCGCCTTAGCTTACATACAAAAGCTTTAGCAGCATTTTCTAAGTTGAAAAGGGGCATAACTCT
Source organism: Mercenaria mercenaria (assembly GCF_021730395.1). Classification (NCBI taxonomy): domain Eukaryota; kingdom Metazoa; phylum Mollusca; class Bivalvia; order Venerida; family Veneridae; genus Mercenaria; species Mercenaria mercenaria. The sequence goes on along the minus strand of NC_069368.1, from coordinate 59,874,448 downwards.
GCTAAAATGTAAACCAGAGTAATCAAACTTGCCAAGTGAGGTCATCCCATTATGCCAAAGACGTGTTAAGAATCTGAAAACATCTGGTCAAGAAATTTCTGAGAAACATGCTTACATGCAAACCTTTTTTTTAAAAAAGTGGCATTATTTTGACAAAGTAAAAGCTATAGTTAGGGAGCTTGCCCCATGAGGTCATCTCATGATGCAAAAGAGCTGTGGAGAATCTGAAAACATTTGGTCAAGTGCTTCCGGAGAAACATGCTTGCATGATAAAAAGTTATAAATTATATGTGTTAACAAATGGGCATACTTTTTTATAAAATAAAAGCAAGAGTTAAATAACTTGCCCTGTGTCCCTGTGAGATCATCTTACAACACCAAAGACATGTGTGGAATTTGAAAGCGTTTGGCCAAGCTTGCATGCAAAACTTTAACCTGAATTTTTAAGTTAAAATGGGCATACGTTTTACAAAATAAAACTTTAAGGTAGATTGTCCAGGGAAGTCATCTCATAATGCCAAAGAAATGTGTGATGTTTGAAAGCATTTGGCATATTAGTTGCCGAGAAAGCTGCTTTCATGCAAAACTTTAACATTTTGCGGCGCGGACTCCGAGCCGACGAAAAGTTGATTACAAAAACTCTACTATTAGAAAAAGTTCAAATAGTCGCGCTAATAAATAAACATTCTGTTATTATTTAGCGTATACACTGGTACTGTTTAACAATTGTAAAGCTACACCAAGCGGCTAGTGCTACCAAATGAAAGTTTCTACCGCTCGCAATGTCTTTTTCGAGTTAATATTTCACTAACTTAAAATGGTAGTCAAGTCGATTTGTTGCTCAAACTGTCAGCAATTCAATTGTTTCGTTCAGCTAACCGTATTTCGTTTTTCGGGCAGAGTTTCACAAAAGGAAATGAATGTGTTATAAATCTCCTTGTTATTAGGTTAACATTGATACATTGTGTTGCAATTTGCATTTAATCCAATTGACTTAACATGAAGGGATTTGCAAAATTGCTAAATTCCATTTAAGTGAATATTAATGAACCATATAAAAAACACTTATAATGCAAAGTCTGAGAAAAAACATGTAGCAGATATTTTCGTGAATGCGTTTAGTGACACCATAGTGCACCTTGGTAAAAAGATAAACTAGACATGAAACTAAATGGCGATGAAGTGACTTAATATTAGAAAGAGAAAGCCCTGTAAAATTTCCCTTACACTAACGAATAACTAAACAAGAGACATCAAAACAATTGAGCCGTGCCATGAGAAAACCAACATTGTGGGTTTGCGACCAGCACGGATCCAGACCAGCCTGCGCATCCGCGCAGTCTGGTCAGGATCCATGCTGTTCGCTAACAGTTTCTCCAATTCCAGTAGGCTTTAAAAGCGAACAGCATGGAGCCTGACCAGACTGCGCGGATGCGCAGGCTGGTCTGGATCCATGCTGGTCGCATACCCACTATGTTGATTTTCTCATGGCACGGCTCAATTGTTATCCGTATTGAGCCATACTGTATTGCTCTTAAATATACTTTTGACCATTCAAACTAATAAGAAGTTACAAAAAGAAAGTCTTATGTTATTAAGGCGATTTCATTATTACACAGGATTTCTGTAAACTCTTTTGAACTAAATCTTTAGGCTGGTATATTTCCACGTAAGCTCCGATTTTAATTACATAATTTAAAGGATAAGGGTAGATTTAAAAGCGAAAATATTTTCATCAGTACAATTTTAACGGTTTTGATTTAAACAGATATTTCTTGTGACTTGTTTGAAAACTACATCAAGTCGTTTCAGAAAATGACAACATAGTGTTATTAATATGACGATGCTTTTAGTAACTTTTGATAATTTTCAACATTATTGAAAGGGACAGCTAAAACAAAAACTGTGTCTTAAATACAGGAAGCATTCCCCATATGTGATACTGCAATTCAGCTCACAGATGCGTCATTTTTTTAACCCTTAGCTTGCTAAATTTCTAAAATGGACAGGTCCGTCATTCAACTTGGGCTATACCATTTATTATTCAAAGGGGTGTTCAATGAAAAATTACTGACTGAATAGCGAACAATGCAGACCATGATCAGCTGTGCAGGCTGATTCTGGTCTGCACTGGTCGCAAAGGCAGAATCACTTGCCGCCAGAAAGCTAAAGGTTAAATAACGGTAGTATTTATTTCAAAAAGTGAAAAAAAATGATCGTATAAGAAAAGATGTGTATGACGTAATTCAGTTTCCCCAAACAGTGGTTTGTGGTTGAATTAAATCGTTCTTTGGAGTTCAAATGCGAAGGAATTATATCACCAGTACGCAGCCCGAGAGATATAACAATACGCAATGGACGACAAACAATTATTTTGTTCACACCGTATTACATGATATAATTTGACGGTTGTGCTATTTTATATTATCTTCCGGTCTACGCCGACATACTCGACGCATGTCCTTGGATCCTAAATTACTTGGATACTTATTGTTTTAGAACAGATAGTTTATTGTTACCATTTTAAACTGCTAAAACATAGATTATAGTCAGAGATAAGAGATGAATTCGGTGCTTTTGTTCTTTGAAGTATTGATGTTATCAGTTTCTAAATTTATTCATTTCGTCTTTGAAACTAATTGTAATAGGTTAATATTAGACTTATTCTTTTATGAAACACTACAGATTATTGTTGAATTTGACTAGTGGTATGAATATCGGGGGCCTCCGTGGCCGAGTAGTTAAGTTTACTGACTTCAAATTACTTACCCCTCACCGATATGGGTTCGAGCTTCACTCGGGGCGTTGGATTCTTTATGTTAGGAAGCCATCCATCTTGCTTACGGAAGGTCGGTGGTTCTATTCAGGTGCCCGCCCGTAATAAATTATGCACGTAGGGGCACCTGGGGTCCCCCTCCATCATAAAAGCTGGAGAGTCGCTATATGACCTTTAACTGTGTCGGTGCGACGCTATTCCCAACAAAACAAAAAAAAAAAAGTTGTATGAATATCAAAATAATCAAAGTTTTCTTTCAAAGCGACAGTTAGTAAACATATAATATTCAGGAAATGTAACTGGAAACAACGTCCACGCTTTGAACAAACTATTTTGCAATATGATATGCCAATTTTAGAGCCTTTGTTATGAAATTAAAGGTGTAGAATATGGGCGCCAATATTACTTGTACAACTGACAAAATCTAATTTGCCTTCTTTTATTTCCCGAGATTTCAAATGTTATGCATAATTACATGCGATCAATGTTAGATCATATCCAGAGTTTGTCACAACCTTGCTCGATTTAGCCCTTTGAAGAATTAATGAGTATTTTAACACCTATTGTGATTACAATTGCTTTTGTTTTCAACGATATATTATCTATTGATCGATCGTCATTTAGTTCAAAATATAAGTAGAATAGTGGGCGAAAGACAAATGAGCCGCGCCATGAGAAAACCAACATACTTGCTTTGCTACCAGCATGGATCCAGACTAGCCTGCGCATCCGCGCAGTCTTGTCAGGATTCATGTTGTTCGCTAACGGTTTCTCTGATTGGTATAGACTATAAAAGCGAACAGCATGGATCCTGACCAGACTGCGCGGATGCGCAGGCTGGTCTGGATCCATGCTAATCGCAAAGCCACTATGTTGGTTTTCTCATGGCACGGCTCAAATGTATTACTGCTCACTAGGGGATATCACCCAACACGAAATTCTGTGCGATAAAATGACTTATTCTAGTTGCTTCTATAAACTGAGTAACAAGAAAAAATATGGCGCTTCTTTCTGTAAATAACTGGTCCATTTACACTTGGTTACCAAATATATTATTATTCGAAACAAGGAGTATATTTACTTAAATATAATTTAATGTATTTAACTTGTTGTTTGATTGAATCCTACAGTAGAAGTAATAATATATTGGATAATATCTAAAACTGTTTCGAAGAAAGAAAATAATACCTTTTTGGGTAAATAATATAACGGTTAAGTGTATTTGAATAAATGGTTAAAGGGCAAGTAAAGCCTGATAGTAAGTTAATTTTTTGTATGAAAGCCATCCTCAAGCCTTTCATAACGCTGAAAGAAGTTTTAAAATCTAACCACTATTAAAAAAGATATGGCACTTTGAAATTTAAGAAAATGGCAGATAAAGAAGGCAGCCATTTTAGTATGTATAAATTCATATGTTTCTTGAGTGTAAGATGTAAAACATGGTAATTTCTTTCGTTATAGCTGGAACAAGTAGAGAAATTATTTAACAGAAATAAGCAAATACAGTTCAAGTATGTATCCAAAAAACTGAATAAATCCGCAATTTTGTTTTTGTTGCCAGGTAAACAAGAATGGCCGCCATTTTTATCAAATATTTAAATGCTCATAACTTTCTCATTTTTAGGCCGATTTTGAAAATTCTTTAACTTCTTTAAATGATTTAAGAAACCCTAGCAGACGGAATTATCATAAGAACAACATTGCCTTTTCCTTTAATTGATAAGGTAAAATAGGTTTTTATTCTTTAACGTAAGTTATCAGATAGAAAAGCTACGCATTTTAATACTATGGTTTTAATTTAACGTGTTTAACAATCTAACGAATCGAAGTTTTCGGGAAACGTAATATAATCACTGGGGCAAAAGGAAAGATGATCGATTTGATTTGGGTTTTACGGCGCACCAACACAGTATAGGTTATATGGCGCCAAACAGGACTACACATTTTGATTTCACATCTCATTTACATCGAAATTAAAACATGAGGTATGGAATCAAAATTTGTATACCTGCTGGAATCACAGAGTTACAGCAAAACCAAGTGTTAAGACCCTATAAGTCGCCTCTTACGATCATGCAAGGGTAATGCAGTGGTTCCAATTCTTTTCATACACAGATCGTCCCAGAACCACATGGAAAGATGATCTGACTGCCATATAAGAAATTCCTTTGAATATCAGTATTTCGCCAAGCATTAAATAACTGCAGTTGTTGACAGAATTCCAAATATAAATACAACTGCGTTCTTAATTACATTTAACTGAAAATGTTTTAAACATCAATATCGTGTCAAACAATATTTGCACACACTCCCTTTCCATATAACGTCTTTTAGTTTGTATCTAAAAGAGGTTTTCGTGAATCTAAACGCTAGAATCGATAAAGGCAGAACTATTTTAGCAGAGGAACATAGATATTGTTTTAATTTTTCCGATGAAGGGATCATATTTGTTACCAATTGTGTGAACGATAAAGCTTTCAATTGAACCGACGATAATGCTATGGAAGTCTTAATAGAATTCTTATGTTCGTCAATTTCCTTGTAAATCGTTCCATCAATGTGTAAGGAAACACTAAAAAGGCTAATGTACTGTAAAAAATATCAAAGTATATTATTCAGGCAATAAAGGTCAACTGCTTCAATTAAAAGTACCAATTTTTGCTTTTCTGTACATCTTAAATAATCTGAAAAGTGAAAACGAGTAATCAAAGTTGTATATTGCAGCATCTTACATATATGAGCCGCGCCGTGGGAAAACCAACATAGTGGCTTTGCGACCAGCATGGATTCAGACCAGCCTGCGCATCCGCGCAGTCTGGTCAGGATCCATGCTGTTTGCTAACGGTTTCTCTAATTGCTATATGTTTTGATTACTCAATAATATGCTATTATTTACCTTAACACCTGAAAGTAATTAACATATTTATCAAATTATTATCAATAAAACAGGTTTTTTTTTTTTTTTTTACTGAAAATTGCCTTTTAGAGTAATTTTGATAATAAAACAACAAAAAATACAGTTATATATACTGGCATATAGGACACAAATATTGGGGGGCAAATGTCCATTCCAAAAATAAGCAATGGGGGTGGGGGGGCAAATGTCCATCTGCCATTTCAACTGGGGGCAAATGTCCAGCAGTTCATTTTTTCATTTGGGGGCAAATGACCTGGGGGCAAATGTCCTACAACCGGACGGGGAGAGGTGGAGGGGACGAGGGAATAATGTCACTACGCTAATTATCTTTTTCAATTCCACCATAACTGTTTCTGTTGAACCTGCGTTTTAGGCACTAGGTCTGTGTTCTGAATGCGTATTTATGTGACCTTTAATCAGATGCCTATTGTTAAAGAAAAATAAAAATTAAAAAAAAACCAACAGAACGAATTAAAAGTAACAAAGCCACAGGGCTACTTTTTGGAACAGAATAGAACTTTAATGGAAGGAACACAGATTAAACGTCTCATTTTTCAAAAATATTTGCACAAAACATATACATGTTGTAGGACCACATTCGTAACAGATCGCATTTGTAACATGTGTTACAAATGCGATCGCATATGTAACAGGTGTTACAAATGAGATCGCATATGTAACAGAAATCAAGCACATATGTAACAATTTTTGAGACGAATGTGATCGATGCTGATTTTTGATGTGACATCTGATCACATTTGTCACATGTCATTTTCAATCGGAAAAATGAACAAAAAAGTGCATTTTTACATCTGAAACACATTTGTAACATGTTTAGCTCACTTGTACGAAGTAACAATGTAAGCTATTGTGATCACTCTTTTCACGTCGTCCGTCGTCCAACCGTCCGTCCATTCACATTATTCTTGTGAATACGACAGAGACAATATTTATTATTTGATTTTGACAAAACTTGCACTGAACTTATATATATCTATGCTATCTCGGTTTCTTTCGAAAACCAGCCATATCACCTTATTCGTCTTAGAGTTATGACCCCTGAGATGGCAACACTTACTAATTTTAGCCTTGTGAACGCGATAGAGACCACATTTTTTGTTTATTTTGACTAAACGTGGACACAACTTATATATCTATAAGATCTCGGTTCCTTTCAAAAACAACCGTTTTGCACTACTTGACTTGGAGTTACAGCCCCTGAATTGGCAAAAAGTGCTGATTATATCCTTGTCAACACAATGGAGACTGCATTTATTATTTGATTTTTTATTAAACTTATATAGGATCTCACTTCCTTTCAAAACAGCCATATAGCGCCATTTGTCTCGGAGGTTTGGCTGAAATGGCAAAATATGATTAATTTAGTCTTATGAACATAATAGAGACCATATTTATTATTTCATTTTGACCAAACATCTCGGTTCCTTGCGAAAACCAGGTATATAGCACAATTTTTCCTGAAGTTATGGCCTCTAAAATGACAAAATTTGCTGATTTTAGCATTGTGAATATGACAGAAATCAAATTTATTATTTGATTTTGACCAAACTTGCATTGAAATTATAAATCATTCAGATCGTGCTTTTTCCTCGAAAAGGAGCCATATCACGCTCTTTTTCTTAGAGTTATGGCCCCTTAAATGGCAAAAATCGCAGATTTAACAACATGTATAGTGTAATCTTACTCATGTGAGCAATAGTGGGCCATGACGGCCCTCTTGTTGATTAGAGGGATATTTCCGGTCCGGTTGATATCTTGGTACTGGTTTATTATCTGGCAATTAAACTTGGCAAGAACACCGTTTTCATGACAGGTCTATTCAGAGTAGCGTGGTACTACATTTACATGTCATTTATAAATTTCCCATATCGATTTTGGTTTGTAAGATTCCATTTTTACTAAATGCATGAATATATGAATATATGAATATGTATGATTAAAGGGGAAGATGCACACCACATGCAATCCCTGTTCAACGTTTGTAATCGGCAAGTCGCTCGTTGCACTAAAATCAAGATCAAGGCAGTCTCAACTAACGACCGGGTGAAAACTACTCGTATCTGTTGATATTTTCGCCACTCAGTGCTGTTTCAAGCTGGGAAGTTGTCTGTTACTAACAGACCAGTTCATTTATGCATCTGAATTAGGGTCAGAAAATTTCATATTCAGGTAGAATAAGCCTTCCTTGAAATAACAGCGAACGGTGTGGGCCATGATCAGACTGCGCGGATGCGCAGGCTGATCTGGGCCCACACTTGTCGCAAAGCCTCGATGTTTCCCGAAGGCCCATTTTCTCATGATGCAGCTCAAATAATCTTATGACGTCATTGACGTCGATGACGACGATGCTAACTTGTGATGGTGCTTATGGAAGTCATTTAATGATGTTGCGATGACAACCAACTAATTGAGAACATTTGCTGTATAAAAATCAACATGATACATATGTGCTTCTCGTGTCAACCCCCATGTTGGACAAACACATTCGTAACACATTTTACCTGTTACGAATGCGATCGCATACGTACGAAATTTGTTACAAATGCGATCTGTTACGAATGTGGTCCTACACATGTAATTCACCGACGGGTGTGGGGTTACATATATTTTCTGTTTTTGAGGAAAGTGGTTTAAATACGTCACAAAAATATATCAAACAGTTGAAAGGAATGCACATGCCTGGACAGTATTCGTGTAAACCATTATATGTTAATACAGTGTTTCGTTAGGGTAAATACTTTTTATTTATTTATTTATTTATTTTGTTGGATTTAACGTCGCACCGACACATGATAGGTCATATGGCGACTTTCCAGCTTTAATGGTAGAGGAAGACCCCAGGTGCACCTCGTGCATTATTTCATCACGAGCGGGCACCTGGGTAGAACCACCGACCTTCCGTGAGCCAGCTGGATGGCTTCCTCACATGAAGAATTCAAGGCCCCGAGTGAGGCTCGAACCCACATCGATGAGGGGCAAGTGATTTGAAGTCAGCGACCTTAACCACTCGGCCACGGAGGCCCCGAAATACTTTTTAACTTTAGAATATAGCATTTACGTGAAAATGATGGACAGGAGCAATACATTTAAGCTTAGACTAACAAGAACTCGTACAATTTAGCAATTTACAAATTTAGCATATTTGTCAGCTGTATCCCATTTCTAGTTCATTACATGTCTTTGAACGTCGAGATATTAGGTATTATGAGAACTGCCCAACAGTAAATTCTGTCCATTTTTCTTTAAAGAATGGACACACGAGTAAGTTCTACCGCTAGGTCATTTAAAGAGCACGGAACACCTTTACCTTCTGGTATGGTATAAATGTTTGGGTTTGTACGGAAGTGCATGATTGCAAGCCTAAGGGAACTTGGGAGTAAAGTTAAATATTCCTTAAATAATATGTTATCTATGAAATAGCTTTAAATTTTTCCTTTATTTGAAATTTCAAGTTTCAAAGACCAGTCCTGTATGTATTCGCCAACCATACTAGTTTATGTATAGTCAGTCTAAAGACGGTTCCTATATTCCCCTCGCTCTTTGTAGACCTCAACTTATTTTACATAATAGATATAAATGTAGTCATCGTGTTTGTTCTAAATTTATTGCAATTTCTGGATAAAAATGCAAAAATGCTGAATAAATATAAACTATGCGGGACGTTAGGGGCCGACCTCTTTTTTGAACTTTTGGGAGAGTTGTGGGTATTGGGGCTGGGATCTTTCTTTAAGCGTAGAATATTTGTTTTTGCTTTATATGAAAGTCAGATTTTTTTAGAACTTTTGCTGTCAGAACTTGAATGCCTGAATATTTTTCTCAGAGTTAACCAAAGATATTTTTGTTGTACTTTCGTTATTTTAAATCTATAAGCACGATGAAGATACACACTCTGTTTTGAGTAATTTGCTTAAGTACATGAAATAGCTAAATGCAAGTCTCTTGGAGGTTACATTTTTAGATAAAAGGTAGTTTGACTCAAATTATTAACTCGCCTCATTATTTACGATGCCCGGTATGTCTTGACAATATGTGCAAGTGCACTTCATTGTCGTAATTCTTAAAGCTTGTTACTGTATGAGGTATTATTCTAACATTTATATACCATTTCATATTGATTGAAAAAGACACGTAGTACCAAGAATTTCTCGAATTGTTTTCACATTATCATCAACAGGAAACATCGTCTAAATGTGATAATTCAATTTAGACGAAATTTATTCGCAATGATTTATTGGAAGATAAATTCATTATGTGTAAAAGAGTTAGTGTCTGCTATCTGGTATCTGTCTGGTATATGTATACACTAAGTGAATTTGAAACTATGAACCCAGAAGATAACAGGATATACCCAACTAAGGATTAGTTATGATAAATTCTAATAATTGAGCCGTGCCATGAGAAAACCAACATAGTGGCTTTGCGACCAGCATGGATCCAGACCAGCCTGCGCATCCGCGCAGTCTGGTCAGGATCCATGATGTTCGCTTTCAAAGCCTATTGCAATTATAGAAACTGTTAGCGAACAGCATGGATCCTAACCAGACTGCGCAGGCTGGTCCGGATCCATGCTGGTCGCAAAGCCACTATGTTGGTTTTCTCATGACACGGCTCATATGATCATTCAGTTTGCGTTGCAAAGATACTTTAAATTTCTCCTTTTACTAACCACGTTTCTTAAACAGAATGTATGGGGGAAACGTCTACCGACATCTTTCTTAATAAAATATGGTCAATTTCAATTTCAAACTTATAATCAAGTTCTCATGTATTCCGCATGAATGAAAAAATAAATAATTCAAAAATTATGTTATATTATGGTATGTTGCCAGATATATTCAAATATGTAGACAGATTACTTTTAAAGTACCTTACACGGTTTCAGAAACGCTGTATGACTGTGGAATGTTGTTTTTTCATTTCCTAAGATATTACTCAGAGAAAAATGAGACACATGCTTTACTCATACAGCAAGATATCAGATGTATTTTTATTATCTCATTTACATTTTATTGTAATAACATCAATATTAAACAAATAACAGGATAGTTATCGTTTCAGTGAATATGAAACATCCTGTCAAATTCACGTAAAACTGTCATTTACAAATTCGATTAGACTTTGTAAAATATTTTATTTTCTTTCATCATAAAGATTCAATATGATCTGATGTTATAGTGTTTTCAAGATTGACTAGTTATCATTGAGACAGTATGATATATTGGCTCTTATGTTGTATTTAGTGTGTGTGTGTGTGTGTGTGTGTGTGTGTGTGTGTGTGTGTGTGCGTGCGTGCGTGCGTGTGTGTGTGTCTGTGTGTGTTTGTTTGTGTGTGTGTGTGTGTGTGTGTGTGTGTGGTAGTTTCTATTACTTACTTTGTATTTTGACTCAGTAATAAAACGGCAGTTGGAGTTGAAAGTTGTTGGAGGAATCTTCTCCTAACGCACAAAGACAAGAACCCAGTAGGAACAGACATTTTCCAAGAACGCAACCCCCAAAAATAAAACCGTCTAGTAGGGTGTGTATGTCTAACAAACAGACATCATGGACCAGACTAACACAATAATGAACACAGTGGGGCACCTCTTTGGAACAATCAGTGGCAAAAACACCACCTTAAACACCAGTAAATTGTGCACAAACGCTAATTCTTTATCTCTACCATATTTTGAAATAAAAGAACAATGTAAATAAATTATCCTTGCCAGGTGATTCGCTTACATACCTATTGGCAACTAAAGGCATACTATATAAAAATGCTCATGTAAAAATGTATTAAAGAAAGCATAAGGAACCAATTACATGTACTCAACGCCTCTCAAAGACATTGCAACAAGAACCGACAACAGATATCAAAGCAGGTCATTCCCAGTGGACATCACGCCCAGTGAGACACAAAAAGGAAAGCATAGCGTCCGGCTGTAAAATACCACACATGCTGCGTGTCTCAAAATATTCTATATTTCATAATCTGCTTTAATAGCCTTTCTATCAATCTTCCCTAACCTTGTTCATAAATATCAAATTGAAAAATATGACAACAATCTATACCCGTATTGTTATGATATGAGAATTTTAATATTGTCACAAATGTTGAATGTTGCCGTCATTATTTCTTATAGACGTTAAAAACGTGTATGTTCATGATGTCTCCTGTTTTTTTTTAAATAATGTTCACAATAGCATGAAATGTTGGTTGCACACTTGCATGATTGAACTTAAGAACTAATAAGAAATATTTTTACAAAATGCCTACTGTGAAGCAAGCGAAATTAAAGCACATACGTTTTCTTTTAATTTCACAAACTATTTGATAACGTTTCTTTTTTCAATTAGATAAAAGAAATGCGTCTGCAGCTTGTAAAAGATTGAACAGGTAAAACAGTCGAATAAGTATGAACATTTTGTATTTAACATTCTTGATCATACTACATATTCGAAGTTAGTTTATACAGTTTCAAAAAATCATCGAATATTTCTACACAACGCCAACGAAATGCTCTTTGCATAGTTTGTATTTCATATGACATAGCTAACAATTGTAGATTTCATATAAGACAAAACCATATCCGTAGCTTCATATGAACAGGTGACCGTAGTGCGGGAACTACAAATTCTTTGGTAGGGTGGTATAATAGTTTTAGTTTGTTTCTTTGAAGTAGTCGCTAACGAAAGAATTAAATGTTTTCATTTTTCCAAGATACTTTTACATAAAATAACCGATAATGCGTTATAAGTGTGCCTATATGTCGAAACTGATTCTCAATCATTGTGCAAAATGTTTGTTTGTTTTGGATTTAACGCCGTTTTTCAACAATATTTCAGTTATGTAACGGCGGGCAGTTAACCTAACTGGTGTTCTTGGATTCTTTACCAGTACAAACCTGTTCTCCGCAAGTGACTGCCAACTTCCCCACATGAACAATCAGAGGTGGAGGACGAATGATTTCAGTCATGATGTCTTTTATCAAATCGTCACGGTGAACATACGCCACGCCAGGGGATCGAACTCGCGACCCCGCGATCTGTAGATCGGCACTCTCCCTACTGAGCTATGGGTATGCGTGGTTTAAGAAAAGTTTCAAGTATTTTTTTTTTACACAAAGTCTATATAAATGTTTAAACCCTTGACCGGTACAATTTATGAATCAGTTTAATATTTCAGACGTGTCCCTTTTGCGAATCAAGAACTTGAGTCATTATGACTAAGACGATGTTTCATTTGAGAAAAATTGTGAAACACTTCCAATGTCTGACCTCCAAACCTATCGGCAAAATTGTCAGAGAAATGTCTGTTCGGCTGAGATGCACTTCTCTTACATGCTGACGTAATTTGATATAATGTTTCAGATTTTCATTCCAAACTATGAATAATTGAAACATTCATTGATGGGTTAAAAACGTTTTAAGTATTTATGGACCTACTAAGTGTTAATAGAAATGTTTGACTTCTATGATTGTTATTTTTTCATCTTAACAATGTGTAGATTAATGCTCGAAGTTTATTATTGTAAAATATAATCCGCTTTGACATTTTCTTAAAATTATTAATTTTCGAGCATTGAATCACCAATTTGTACAAAAGTGACTTTACTTGATCTACTTTTCTACTTTACTGTTGTTTTGAATACATTCAAATGCACTGGCAGCTACAACTTGTTTTATGTTATCTGTAATACTTGAAAATCTGATTAAAATATCAAGCTAACAATATAGATATTTAAATTTATCATATTCAGACTTTGCTTTATTCTTCCATTGCATGTAATAAATTTCCTAGCTTTTGTTTGCAAGATGGACAATATGTTAAACAAGAATGAAAAGAAACAGATCGTATTCACAGTTATCCTAAATAGTACTGATCATCTTAAATGACTTACTAAGAGTCAGAAACTTATAAAAAAAGCAAACGAAACAAAAAGCGATGCAAGTAATTATCCGGTCAAAAAAACGTTATTCGTGGAAACAAATGTTCTTCACAGCTATTTCTAATATGCTTTTCTCTGTTTAAACAGTCTTACGCTAGAATGACGTCACGTTAACGTGCGATGACGTCAATGTTTTTGTTGCGACCAAGAAAGAGCGCTACTGTATTTTATCTACTGTTTTAGAATAAGGGCCTATTAGAATCGAAATAATTTATAGCAAAACCGTGTTTTAACACTATTTATACACTCTGGCGGTAATACCTCGTACAAATAATTTCACTCGGGCTGCACCCTCGTGAAATTATTGAGCCCGACGTATACCCGCCCGTCGTGCATAAATAGTGTTAAAACACTCTTTTGTTATAAATTATTTCTTAAATAAAAACACAAACGTTATACACTTAAATGAAGTGAAGTAACAAAAAGGTCATTTTTAACCGGCGGACTATGTAATGGATCACACTAAGTATGGATATAACGAATGGTCCCAGAAGGTTTTGATTGATGGAAATAGACAGACTGTTATTGATAAGTATAAGTAGTGTAAGGACACCTCACCACGCTCAGATTCCTCTCCATTACAATGTCTCAGACTTACTCACATATTCTTCAATTGCCGGAAAATTGAATAATGTTGCTCAGAAATTATTATGCTTTACTGTCATTTTGAAATTCCAATGAAAGATATGATGAACAAATAACTAGTTATTATAAGCAATAATTAACAGATAAGATGTATACTGTTTTAAGGTAGAAAACAATAGTATAATTGTCATAAATAAGTATATACAATAATTATTATGTTACGTATCAACAACAGGCTAAACTGGACAATAAACATCTTGATATATATAACATTGATATCACTTATTTCATGGGCACTGTTCGCAGACTAATATGGATTGTGAAACTAACGCTGTGATGAATGTTGTTTACTCTTTGAGCACCTTGTAATGAATAGATCAAAGCTTTTGTCCTGCATTGTTGCATTCGAATTTTATATATATGCAAATTAGATCAACAATATGCATTCTAGTCTATTAAGTGTGCAAACAATCAGATTGATTTTGTAATGAAAATATCACCAGGTATGTTTGTCAATAAATACCATGACAAAGATTCAATGATATCCTTTGAATAAATACCGTAACGATATATCTGATCCAGTATAGCATGGAAAATATTGTTTATCTTTTAGATATAACTACTATTTCAAATGCTCGTAGAAAAGCAATTATAACATAAATGAATTAGTTTGCGAAAACACACACATTTATTATGTCCTGCAAAGAAAGCACTATACAACAGATATTCTAAACAATAACCGAAGATGTAAAAATAAATAAACCTAGACATTTACGAGAGATATCAATTCTTTGCACATGATTAATACAGCAAATATTTCTTTCAGTTTTAATAACACCCACTACAGCAGAAGGAAAAAAAAAATAATAGCTCAGCATATTAAATAAAAGATTAACTGAATACAATACGTTATGAAAACACTATATTAGGTAACCTATAATTTTATTATTAGACTGAATCGAAGTCGGTTCTCCTGCGTCTAGCGGTGAATTGTAAGTGCATTTGATTCACACAGATATAGCTCAGCTCTCCTTATTGGAATCGACATTGTTGAGAACATGTTTAAATATTTTAGAGTTTGTCGTATTATTGAAATGGGTTTATTTAATAATGGCTTTATCCCTGAAATATTAGCTGTGAAAGGCTTGATATTGCAAATGTTATAAATTCTAAAGTAAGAAGGAGCCATATATCATTCTAAGTTTCTTTGACGTTTATCAAAGTTGACATGGTTGTAGTTATGTTTTGTCGTTCTCCATTGACTTGCTATCTATCTACTTTCCATTTCGATAAATCAAATCTATAAGACGATCCTGACGAAGAAGAGAATGCAACCAAGCAACACAATAGCAGACTCTGTTTGTTTGAATCTGGCCATGAGAAATATTGATATATCAGCATTGAAAGGGCCTATAAGTGCCAAATAACCGGAAATTATAACACTGATGAATCTAAGTAAGAATAAAAAATTAAACACTTGAAAAGTGGGAGATGCCAAAATAATGGATCTTCTTATCGCTATATAAAACGTTTAAATGCCTCAAAAAAGGTAAAATAGGAATTTCGGTCATTCAACATATACATTAATTGTGCTGCTCACATTAGAGCTGTTCTTGATTTCTCTGCAAAAAATAGGCAACGAGTCAAAAAAAAGTATTAAAGAAATTACATGTGGGCGGTAAAAATTGTAAACAGAAAAGAAAATAAATATGAGCCGTGCCATGAGAAAACCAACATAGTGGGTATGCGACCAGCATGGATCCAGACCAGCCTGCGCATCCGCGCAGTCTGGTCAGGATCCATGCTGTTCGCTAACAGTTTCTCCAATTCCAATAGGCTTTAAAAGCGAACAGCATGGAGCCTGACCAGACTGCGCGGATGCGCAGGCTGGTCTGGATCCATGCTGGTCGCACACCCACTATGTTGGTTTTGTCATGGCACGGCTCATATATCCATCGAGGATGGTAGCTGTTTCGACATTGAATCCAACAGAACGTGCCATCTGTCACACTTGCATATTCAATTCCACACGTATATTATAATGATTTCTGCGAAATATATTGAAATGTTTTCACTGTAAAAATACCATGCATATTTGTCTATAAACATATAAAAATTGAAAGCCAGGTAATAAATCATATTAATCCGTTTCAATGTTACAATGTTCTATATATTTTTATTCAGTAATGAAATAGAAAATGGTGTATGAATGACTACTGTTGATAGAAAAAATAATTACTAAAACAAAAACATGAAAGTTATATAAGTTGACGGTAAGTATTTGTTTTAAAAAAGGTAAGCCAGGTCCCGCCGAGAATAGTATTCCTTTCAACAATGAGTCCAATAGAATTTCCCGGTGGTCTTAAATTTGTATTACATGTAAACAAAATTATTCCATGTGTATAATATTCAAAGCGATTTCTGGGGAAAATGATTGTGTTTGAAAAGAGACAATCATATCTGGTTTGGTTTCACATTGCTTAAGCAAGGAACAAGAAGGAAATGTATGAGGCTTATCAGGGGTAATTTATTAATGAAAAATAATACAATATACGGGTACGTTCAGTGACTAAATAATAATGTTTGTAAAATCTAATCACTAAGTTTAATTTGTATTTAATATATGTCAGTGCGATATACTACAAGCATATTCAAATATCGTGAACTGCTTAGCAACGTTTAAGAAGCTGCAAGCAGCAAACATGTTTTGGACTATAGCACAAACTATAGATCAGCGATTTATACAAGGAGTCATGTTACAATGTTAATTACGACTATTTGTATGTTTAATTTACAACTATAAGGTACAGTCATTCTTGAAAAAGGAACTAGATTTATTGCCTGACTGTGAACTTTGGTTGTAATCTAATGTATGTGAAATAATACGCTTGAACAAACTGCTTTCATAGCCGAAGTATTTCTGCAAAGAAATATGAATCCTCTTTTAGAGAAATAAAATTGATACTTATTCTAATAACCTCGCGAAATACAATCGTGTTCATAACTTAAATGAGATAAAAAGAAATACATCTACAATGTATCCTATTTAACGAACTACAAACAATTAGTTGAACATTCAAAATAAACCCAATCGCTCCTTTCTTTTTGATGCATTTTAAAACTTAAAAACGAAAATCAAGTTGTTGTTTCACTCAAATAGTTATCAACTGTTTCACTCATTTCAAGTATTTTATTCATTAATGAGAGTATATTAGACACCAAAAATATGTCTTTCCAACATAGGTTAAATTTATATTACTGTGTTCCAAACTGAATTTTTACTTCTGTCTGAACGAGAAACGATAAGTAATTTTGTGCAACTTTATTTCATTTCAATTAGAAGTGTGACTATATGCCAGCATCCGTTATGAGATTTACGGTAGATATATAACTGCCGATATCTAATTACGCTAATGGTAACATTAATGTTGTTGTGTAAAAGCTATTCTTGGAACTTAAATTTCTTCAATGTCGAGTCTCGGGTCGTCATGTAGCGCATAATTGATTTTTCGAATTGAATTCTTTACTTGAACAGCCTATAAAACAGTTACATCATTCTACAACACGGCTGTCAACTTACTAACATATGACTTGATCTTTGGAAAAGAACTGTATGAAGGGGCCACACTTCCCAATAATGCCACGTCTTTAAACACTCACCACTATAAAAGAACGGTTACATATATCTATTTTGATGCCTTTGTAGTAATCTAAGCGTAAACAGGTATACAGGAAAGGAAAGCATATGTTGAACGTAACGATGAAACGGGGAGATAATGGGGTTGTAATTGCAGATAAGTTACGGTTTATATTTTTGTCATTTATCAGTATACCAAAATTTGTTCTAAATTTTAATGTCAACAGTACAAGTAGGGAAATGAAACAATAAACTCAGCAGTCATCTATCTTTGTGTTATCTCGGATTATGTTAAGTTTCATTACAATTCTATTTAAAAGTTACAAAGTTATAACAATTAAAATACAAACAAGAAGTTAAACAATCAATCACTTGAGACATAGTTATATTTCAATTGTTGAACATTTTATCCTTTGGTCTACCGTCTTTAAAATGCTATGCATTAGCTTACGAGTATTTGTGGCAAAAATGTAGTTTTTGAACATTGTCATTGACTTTCCGCTAATTGATATTTTATCCGCAGACTGTTTGATAGCAAACAACACATGGTACACTTGCTCGTATGGTAAAGTTGTCCAGTTGATCTTTACCACAGGTCCTTGAAAGCAGTAGAAGCTATCCGGACACGCATTTCGTTATCACTGCTCAATAAATAATATTCCACAAAATTTCAGAGGGTCGTAACTTCTAATTCTAGCAGTCTATGAATGTTTTGAATGCCGACACCAGGCTTGAATTAAAATGGCATTGTGCATAATACCCCCACCCCTATGAAATGATAGAGATGACAATGAACAGGAAAAGTATTTGTCCATTTCAACCTAGAATGCACATTTCGATAAATGAGTACTGAACTATTAAACAACTGATTTTTGTCTTCAGTTGTGCGTGTAAAACATTTTCTCAGAGTTTCACATCGAAGGCAATACGTTTTCTTCGTTAGCCTGCTGGATATCCTCGTCTGTGAGCATGAGCTACATAAAATTCAGTTTTAACCTAAAAGATGTCAGGATATAATCAATTTTTGACTACATTATCATCAATCTTATATAAACCAGGTAACGTTAAAGATACTGCAAAAACATAGGTCACCGTGCTTGTTTAGGAGTTATATGTCCTTAAACCTGGATTTTTCTTCAAATTTGCATATTCAAGTTAAGTTAACTTCTGAACAAGCATGGTGACCTTCTTTTTTTTCATAATTCTGTTTCTAACATGACACTGTGTTTTTTACCCAAACTTTAATAAATATACTTTGTAGAGAGGCAACACAATTATGCACAATGAGACTTCTTATTAACTAAGATATTGACTGAAAGAAAAGAGACAAATACATTATTCACTGCGATCTTGCGCACAAAGATATCATTTTGTTATGACTTGTTTGGATTCGCAAAATATCATTGATGTTGAATGAATAACAAGATTGTTATTATTTAAGTGATTACGATAATTCTTTAATGCCAGATCCATATAAAAAGCTATTTATATGATTCGATAGAGTTAACAAATTATTGTATCCTTATCTCTGAAATTTTTATATCCACTCGATATAAGAATTATGTAATCGCTATAATTTTCCCTGCAACAGACAGTTTGTTAACTATATATCAATTTAGTGCGAGTGTGTTTAATTTATATTAATGAAGTTGACAATATATCAATGAAATGCTGTGGTGTATTTTTACAGCAAGATTATTATTATCAATGATGTTGTTGTTGTGAGGATTTTAGTTTGTTCCAGTGTAAGTCACCAAGTCAACACCAGATAAGATAATCATGATGTTCATGAGTGATAATTTTGCTTTACAAAAATCAATGTGTTTTTATTTTTATCATTTACAAACCATTTAATAACTGATTCTTACCACAAGTGCAAAATATTTATATTTAACAGTGTGAAAATACCAGATGTATTTGACTTGGGAAATATAAAACCATGCCATAAGTCTAAGTTATCAGTTTTTGTATATTACCATATATTATATTCAGTGATGAAATGGAAATCTGGATATAAATGACTAAAATTGATAGTGCAAATAATTAGAAAACAAAAATATTAAAGTATTAGCAATTAGGAGTGACCTGTCGCTTTTATTTTTAGATTTTGATTTTCCAGATTTTTCCATTTATTAAATAAGGGTTTGAAAGATATTTGACGTTTTAAAAACTATAAATATATTTTAAATTATGTACAGATTATATATCAGTTGGTACAATTGAGGAATCTTGTTAGTGATTTAACTTTTGCGATTAGGAGGCTGTGAGTTCGAATCCCACACAGGGCGATTTGTTTTATGATTGGATTTGTTTTATTTACATTTTTCATGTTTTTTTATTTCATTTTATTTCATCATTTCATTTTTAATTTCATTCGTACAATTTCAATACATTCAAAACATTTCAAACACACGCGTCTAATGAAGCATCTTCACACTCGCTGGCGGTGTTAGTTTCTTCCGAATCAGTGTCATCAGCTAATTGAAATGACCAAATTTTCAAGTGCTGTATCAACCATGTTTAATAATTCACAATCAAGAAGATATTTGAAAATCTATGTTATATGCGAAAATAGCAAAGAATACAAGTAATGCGACTCAAATACATGTTTAACATTATCATCATTTTAAAGTGTATGTTAGCAAAATATTACTTGAAAAAAATAAAATGAAAAGAATATATTGATCTCCGCTGGAATTCGAACTCACAAAAGTTAGGTTCTACAGCCGTCACGCTTACCACTGCACCACTGCGTCTAATTGTCATTGTCGAAGAAGGCAATAATTAAAAATTTATTATAAAAATAAGTTATAAAAAGGTAGGGTACCCCTTTACTGAAGTGGTTTATTCCAGTAACCTTTCAAATCTATTAATAAAAGCGAACGGTCACTCCTAAATGCTAGTAATATATGTTGATGGTAAACTAATTTTCATATTAAAGTTATAAATGCTGACGGTAAAATGGTTCTCAGAAAAAAATAAACACCCATTGAACATGGTATTTATTTCGATATTAAATCCAACTGAATTTCCCTACGGTAACATATTCCTTCAATTAAGTTACATGTAAACAGAATATTACTTCACGCGTGTAATATTTATAACTAATTCTGAGAAACATGACTGTGTAGGAAGAATAACAATCATATCTGTCTTTTGTTTTTGTTTTTGTTTGTTTTACATTGCTTCAAGTAGTACGAGTCAAAGATTCAGAGGTACTTTATTAATGAAAGAAAATATATATTACGCTCTGTGACAAGAAAATCTAACACGATAACATCAGTAAGTCCTGCTTGCATCTGATGTTGAGGAGTGCAATTAACTACATCTATCTAAATTGGCACAGTTATTTGCCCTTGACCACAATAAAAAGAAAGTGGTTACGCGTAAAACAGTTCCTCTGTTTGATGGTGAACATTGATGAAGTTTTGAGAGAAAGACCCACAATAAATGGCATAATTGAATAGAAGAGATACGAAATAGTAGGTACATGTACAATTTGATAGAATGAGAATGTCAGAATATGCATAAAGGGCCAGTTTTGCCTATTTTGTGGTCATTTAGAGAGTATTCAGTATTGATTTGGTTCAAGATGGTGGAAAAAAAAGCCAGTCAACCCCATGTTTATTGTGGCTGGAATATTTTCTTTTGGATAGTTCTGTTGAGTGCATGTAGTTTTGAGGAGTTTGGAATGCAGACAAAATTGCAATAGTTGCCGGTGTCTATATAGAACACAGAGTAAAAATAACTGTGGTCTTAGGCTTGATAGATATTGCGATCTGCTTAGCAACGTGAAGGGCGTTTCAGAATAACACACTATTACACACTTTTTGAATGGCTTGCTGGTCAAGAGTCAAAACTATTGCCTGAGATCCATAGGACAGAGGGTAAATGGTTTTGACTACTGACTGACTAGTTATTTAATAGGTGTTTTACTACATGGTAAGAATAAATTTGAAAGTATATATTCGTTCAATTTTTACTTTAACCCAGCAAATACATGTTGAACTAAATTACGGACCAGAGGCTTATACACGTTTTTGAAAAGATACGACTACCTGACATATACATGGTATACTCAGGTTTAACTAGATGTGAGTCCATAGGACGCTTGTGATTCAACTTTTTGTCACTGTACGTGGTTTCATGACTCTATGTGAAATAGTTTTAAGATAGATGCAACACAAACTTTTAAGCACTTATGTTTTTTTCCCCAAGTCAAGAACCATAATTCTAGTCTGGCTGATTGAAATCCAAAAGAGAACGCCAGGTCCACAGCTTCACATGCTATATCAACAATTTTCTAATGTTTTGTGATTCAAGGCCAAGTACAATTTGAAATACATGCAACACAACAACTTTTATGCAATTTTTATGTATAATTATTAAATCACTTAGTCAAGGACCATTGTGACAAAGTGTATGTGAAATAATACACTTGAACATACTACTACCACAACCGTAGTATTTCTATAGAAATATGAATCATTTTTTAGGGAAATAAATATTGATGTTAATTCTAATGACCACGTGACTTTCTCTGAGATATGATTAAAATACTTCTACATATTATCTAATTCACCTAAATGCAAAATATATTTTGAATTCTATTTTTCTCTTTAATTTATACTTCTTGTTGTATTAGTATTTAAAAACGAAAATCGAGTTCTTGTGCCATTAAAGTTGTTATTACTAAGTTGAGTACTTCTGTCTTTAAAATTAAAGTATATTTATTGTCTGACACTCGAAATGCATATCTCTTACACACAATTAAAATCGTTTTACTGTGTTCCAAATTGGATTCTATTTCTGTCTGAAAGAGAAACGATTAGCAATTTTGTGCAACTTTATTTTTATTTCACTTAGAAGTGTGGCTGTTAAGAGATTTACGGACGATAAATAACTGCCGATATCTAATAATGCTAAATGGTTACTTCACTGGGTGTACATATATGTAATTGTGTTAAAGCCATTCTTGAAACTTAATATTTCATCGAAGTTGAATCTCGGGTTGTCATGTAGCGCATTAACGATTGCCTATTGAATTGTTTATTTATCCGAGAGAAAGAAAACATGGATGTGTTTTAAAATATTCGTGGATCAGCAAATGAAATAACATTGTATTTGACACCCTAGCTCTATGTTTAGTATGACATACGTTGTCATGAACGGGAAACAACACTAGTTTATTACAGTTGCACATTCTCACCTTAAAGTGGAATTATGCGCATTTTTCAAGTAAAAATCCTATGTGTAAAGAGGGTGGAGGAAATTATAGCTTTTAACCCGATGTACAAAATTCTTCCTGTTACCAGTACGAAATAATACCTTTCCAAATATGACTTTTCTTATTTTGACTGGGGCAGTCCTTTTAAGAAAAGTCAAACTGCACGCAGGAGTTGCTTCCCTTCAACTTCAGAAATCTCTACCTATAGGAAAGGGAGATCACTGCGTAGAAGACTGAAGGAAAGAACTATTATTTTATTAGTCCGATTCTTTATTTCTACAGCATCAACTTCAAATACGTATGCGGCATTATCGTTAATTTAACACATTTAAATGCACAGCAACTGAATATTGCTTTTATAAATCATTCACCAAAAACACTCTATGTGCAGAAAGATGTGCATAATGCCACTTTAATCGCCGAGTTCGACAACTGGTGCTTTGCATAAAGTTTTCAACTTTTTCTCAATCTTTCTCGTCGCAGAGGCACACCGCGTGTTTCAAGTTTTCGTCAACGTTAAGTGAATAAATTTAATATGAGTTTATATCTTGCGACAATACACCATTTCCGTGTAGAATAGAACAGGCGGATCATGTCCGCATTTGCCAGAAAACTACAATCATTATGGTCCATTTAAACAAAGGACAGTAGTTCAAGAGAAGGAGCCACATTCAAAGGACGGAATCTGTGAGTTAATTACATACGGGCTTATTTAATCACGAGTCAGGATAATAACTTGGTAATTTTGAAAAAAAAAACTATTCTATTTGCCAGATATATTGCAGAAATATATCATCTTTCTGCCTAACACATTAATCTAATGTACAAATACCAAGGAGTTCACAGTACAAAGTAAATATCTTTTAGCTTCTTTGTGTGGTCTACTTTTCGTATACATTAAGTATCTAGTCGACCTGAATTATCAGACTTAAACATCTTACAGCAACGACTGAGCATGCATCATCAAATCAAAATAACCCTTCTACGAAATTGCTCTTTAATCCCTCTGTCAAGTATTTATATTGCGGATCGGAAGTTCTTTGTCAGACATATTGGTCAATTTTTCGAGATAAGTTTCTCTCACGACTGACAAATATTCCAATATTGTTTTCGTACACTGTTTTGTGATTGTCCGCCAATACAAATATACTTCAGTTTTGAATTGAAATTCCTCTTCATACAACATTGACATTTTGTTAATGCATTAACCCTTACATTGCTAAATTTCTATAATGAGCTTGTCCGTCCTTCAATTTGGACAGTACCATTACCTGTTAAAAGGGGTGCATACCAAAAAGATACTGACTGAATGGCATATATAATATGTTCGTATTAATGGAATTTGGAGGTAAAAATATTTCAAGAAAGTTATTATAATTGATTAAAAAACGGTGCTACGTGTTATTGTAAATTTCATATTTATAAATCTTGCTTAGCTCCTAGAAAACATTTTATTTACTAACACCATTCTAATTCCTGAGACCTTAACATTATATCTAAATATATCGTATCCTGTACATTTTATAAATATGTAAATATTTATCAATGGTTTCTTTCAAAACTGAAGCTTGAAAATAAACACACTACGGAAATCATTACTTAAAGTTTATTGATGCTAATGTAGAGGATACCGTCTTTTCAGCGAGATTCAAAGTGAAAATTTTCGGCGCCGCTTAAACTTGTTCAGCTGGCATAACCTAATTTGTCTTCGAAATATATCTAAACATTATTCGCAATAAATGGAATCAATGCAAAACTCCATTCCTAATTGTCACAATCTTGTTTGATTAAAGTCTAGAATTATGACGAGAGTTTCAAGTCATACTAAAAATTTCAACAGTCAAAACGGTTTACACAGATTTATTATGGTCACTGATTATGACTGTTAAGATTGTTTTCCATAAATATCAAACCGGAAACGAAACGTTATCTCTCATAAATAGCATAATATTCTAAAAAATAAACAGATTGGTTGATTTATGAAATGATCTTTTGTAAATTATTTAACTACAGTTTTATAGATGTGATTACATGATCTAAAACTAATAATGTGTAAGTCGAAGAAATATAATTTGAGTTTAAATCATGGTACAAAGACAGTCGTCAGAAAAAAAAAAAAACTGTATTGATACTATTTTACCAATGGGTGTTTTTTTTTTACAATCCAGAATAACAATATTTCATATATTAGACAAAAAATACAAAACGCAAATTAAGCATTCAAAAGTTCGTTAACGTTCTTATAAAGCCTTTTGTAACCTCCCCTCAGGTGAACATTAGTTTTTAGTTATTTTACGCCTGATAGTCATGGTTTATCATAAAGAATATACCAAACTGTTCATAATAAATAGAGGAAATTTGAAAGTAGGTTATTTAGTAGGTACTCCTCTATAAACGATATATAAATGCAAAAAAAAAAAAAAAAAAAAAAAAAAAAAACAGCAAATATGTGAGAGATGCTATTTATTTTTTTCAAAATATTTATTTTTTTTGAAAATATGGAATCATATGGGTATCAGTTGTCTCAAACATAAAACTTTCAATAAGATCACAAAAGATGCACTTCCTTCTCTCGAATAGGAATGCTCACAAATGGCTTGTATATATTTCATCACCATGCATAATCAAATCAATAGGGAAGATTATTTATTTAGGCAATAAAAGTCAATTACATCCTAATTTATCTTACCAATTTTGCACGCGTTTCAACAAATAGGAATATTTAGGTGGGCAAATAGTTGATTAATTGCTAGATTCTGAAAAAGTAATATTTAAGAATAAAAGACATTACCTTATTTGAAAATGTTGCTGCTTGTGCATTGATAGTATTCTGTTACACACGATATACAAACAATTTTGTACATGTCCAAGTTAAACGCCGTTTTTCAACAGTATTTCAGTAATGTAACGGCGGGCAGTTAACATTACCAGTGATTCTGTTTTCTGTACAAGTACAAACTTGTTCTCTACAAGTAACTGCCATCTTCTCCCACTTGAATAAGAGTTAGAGGACGAATGATTTCGGACACAATGTCTTTTATCAAATCGCCGCAAAGAACACACGCCTCGTCCGAAGATCGAGCTCCGCAGATATGTGCTCTCCCTATTCAGGCTACATACAAATATTGAAACGCATGTATAAAAAAGAAAACCTTAGTGTCAGTCTTTTTGTTCAGTTTTTTACAAATTCAACTCGAAGATTAATTAAACCTGAAGTTGAATATATAGAATACTTTAGTCTTCAGAGTCGGTATCACGGATGTACCTTAGACCATGTTTGACTGTATCGTTAACTGTTCAGGTCAAAAGCAGTTCTGTTTATAAAAATGACACTGGTGTTGATAAATATAACAATCCCTCTAGTAAATTTTAGGCTAAATGTATTTTTTTGTTCAGGATGTTATTCACAGAAAGTTAGTAAACTGCAATGTAATTAAAGAAGAAATCATTAACTTGTAAAATTAAACACGCACAGATATTTATCTATAAAACAAAAATACAGTAAATGTTCTACAAGATACATAATAATATTTGATCTACTGTTTGGAATACAGTTCTTTTATACGTTTCGCACCATACGAGATTACATAAGTTTTGAAAATGCGTGACAACGTGACATGACGGAAAGGCCATTATCCTCAATGAAAGCATCCGAAAATATCTAATTTCCCTTTTATTTTTTTGTAACGGTTCTGATTTAAACTTGAATGCGTATTAAGCTTTGTACAACCACCTACACTGATGTGTCTGCATAATCAATCATAAACAACACGTCATGCATGAAAACAGAATGAAAATAAAATGTAATCTTGAAACAACAAGTTTCAAGATTTTTTTATATGGTCAATCATCATATATCTTAGATGGTATCTTTAGGACATGCATTTATTTCTTTTAGATTAAATTATCTTGTGCACACGACATCTTATCTTAAACGCACGACATCTTTTCACGAGCGCTCAACATCTTTTCTCGAGCGCTCAATATCTTATCTCGAGCGCTCGACGTCTTATCTCGATCGCTCGACATCTTTTCTCGTGCTCACGACATCTTATCTCGAGCGCTCGACATGTTATCTCGATCGCTCAACATCTTTTCTCGTGCGCACGACATCTTATCTCGAGCGCTCGACTTCTTATCTCGATCGCTCAACATCTTTTCTCGTGCGCACGACATCTGATCTCGAGTGCTCGACATCTTATCTATTTATATTAGGATTCTTTGTGTGAATTTAGGTCATTAGTAAAAGCATACGGACAAGTAGATAATTAGTGTCCCGCCTATTTAAATCATATCTAAACTTCCCACAAGTACAAATTTAGCACATCATTTGGGAGAGGGGTGCACATAATTGGTCATCCTATCTTCAAAATTAAAAGAACATTATAAGTGATGCTTACTGCATGTTAGAGTAGCTACTAATCGCAGTTTGACTGATAGCATCATATCGCACATTGTCAGAAAAGTTATAAAATTACATGTATGAATTAAGGGGACACGGGGAAATTCTTTTATATATGGGTGAAGCCTACATATTAAATCTTTATTTTGTCAAGGACTTAAATACATTCCCTTGCGTCATCATCAAATTTTTGCTGGCTTTTTTGTTCAGTTTGTTTATTTAAATTAATACCCTTCAAGCAAAAGTATAAACGAAACAAAAGCAAAAACGGTGGCAGTCATACTTATGACCTGAATACCCATGAAGGGCCTTAATATATGTAGACAAGATGTCGAGCGCTCGAGATAAGATGTCGTGCGCTCGAGATAAGATGTCGTGCGCACAAGATAAGATGTCGAGCGCTCAAGATAAGATGTCGTGCACACGAGATAAGATGTCGAGCGCTCGAGATAAGATGTCGAGCTCACGAGATAAGATGTCGAGCGCTCGAGATAAGATTTCGAGCGCACAAGAAAAGATGTCGTGCGCACGAGATAAGATTTCGAGCGATCGAGATAAGATGTCGTCCGCTCAAGATAAGATGTCGTGCGCACGAAATAATTTAATCTTTAAAAGAAATAAATGCCTGTCCTAAACATACCACTGTATATATCATTCCTTTTCCCTATGTAACTATTAGAAACGAGGAATACCCAAGGCATACAACAAAATTAAAACAAGAGCCATGTTAGACATGGCCAATCCCCCCGCCGGGCATATTATAATTGAACCGTTTCGTTGTGGTCCGCATCAGGGGTTTTAAAGATGTGGAAGAAAGAATAAGTCAGTGGTGAGGTGTTTTACTGCTAAATTTTATTAATTTTCATGAACAGTATAGCTATGATGTTTTTTCTATATGGCTACTGTAAAAAGAAGGAATGGAAAGCTAACAGGGAACAAGAGTGCCAGAATGTCACAATATACGCCCGTCACGGCAAATTTCTTTACTCTAGCAGCTGTATTTGCAAATGGAATTTTAATGTTTGTTATGTTATATAAATTATTTATAGTAACAACTAAGGGAAGTTAATCTTAAAAAAAAAAAAATTGTAAGTCCACACAAAAATCTTTACCAGGTAGAGATTGGTCAAAATTGGATGTAGCATGCATGTTGTTCTACAGAAAAGTGGTCTTGATTTTTCCCTACGACTAGTAATGAAAAAGTTACAATAAAAGCTATTTAAAGTAACAACAAAGGGAAGTAATTCTAAAGAAGGGAACTGCGCATGACACTTCGTCTCATGATAGTGTATAATTGTGCCAAGTTACATCAAAATCCCTCCATGCATGAAAAAGAAATGCTTCGGACAAAGTCATTCTTGTATCTGACCTTTGGCCTCTAAGTGTGACCTTGACCTTAGACCTAGGGACCTGGATCTTGCGCATGACACTCTGTCTCGTGGTGGTGGACATTTGTGCCAAGTTATATCAAAATCCCTCTATGCATGAAGAAGAAATGCTCCGGACAAGGTTTTCATTCATGTATCATTTGACCTGTAAGTGTGACCTTGACCTTAGACCTAGGGACTTGGTTCTTACGCATGACACTCTGCCTCGTGGTGGTGAACATTTGTGCCAAGATATATCAAAATCCCTCCATGCATAAAAAAGATATGCTCCGGACAAATTTTTTTAAGAAAATATGATAAAGGGGAATAACTCAAAAAATAAGCAAGGTAGAGTTATTATTCTTGCACACTGCACTTCCTCCCAATGTGTTCTATCAGTGTATGAAGTTTGAAGAAAATCCCTCCAATATTTTTGGAGTTATTCTCCGGACAAATTTTTTTAAGAAAATAAGATAAAGGGGAATAACTCAAAAAATAGGCATGGTAGAGTTATTGTTCTTGCACACTGCACTTCCTCCTAATGTGTTCTATCAGTGTATGAAGTTTGAAGAAAATCCCTCCAATACTTTTGGAGTTATGCTCCGGACAAATTTTTTTAAGAAAATAAGATAAAGGGGAATAACTCAAAAAATAGGCATGGTAGAGTTATTGTTCTTGCACACTGCACTTCCTCCCAATGTGTTCTATCACTGTATGAAGTTTGAAGAAAATCCCTCCAGTACTTTTGGAGTTATGCTCCGGACAAAGATCGTTGCGGACGGACGCACGCACCCACGCACGGAGAGCATTTCTAATATCCCCTTCGCCTTTGGCGGGGGGATAAATAATACATTCAAGCAAAGGACAATAGTCCAAAAGGAAAAACTCCATTCAAAGAACGTAACCGGTGAATTGCTACATATGAACTTCATTAATAATGTATCAGGACAACAACTTAGTAATTTTTGAATGATATTATACTATTTATCAGTTATGTAGCTGAAATATATCTTCTTCCTGCCTAACGCATTAATTCAATGCACAATTACTAAGGCGTTACTAGTATGTATTTCAGTACACACAGTACAAAGAATACATCCTTTAACTTCTTTATTTGGTCTTCTTATTGAAACCCATAAATACCTATTCGACCTGAAGTACCTATTCGACCTGATTTATCAGACTGAAACATCCTACGACAATCATGTATGCGTTAGGCCAGTGCCGCCAAATCAAAATAACTATTCTGCAAAATTGTTCTTTTATCCCTCTGTCAAGTATTTATATTGCGGATCGCAAGTTCTTATTGGTTCTTTGTCAGACATATTGGTCAATTTTTCAATATAATGTCCTCTTACTACTGAAAAGTATTCCTGAATTGTTTTCGTACATCACAAATATATATCAGTTTTACATGGACATTTTCTTTTATAAAATATTGATATTTTGTATATACATGAAACGAGAGCAGCTGCTTCAAAAACAACATTAGTACCGTTTTATTTATTCTGGAATTTTTAACTCGCAAGATAAACTTCTAGTACATGTCAACAGAGGTTTAGAAGACTTTAAAGGATTAACATAAACTACTCTATGGCACCTGGCTTTATATGACATAAACCATTAACTGAATGATGGAAAAGAAAGAAAAAATATTTCAAGAAAGTTATTAAAACACATTAAAGACGTGTAATCTTATATTGTTATGTGTTATTGTACACTGGATAATCATAAATCTTGCTAAGCTTTGAAAAACATTTTATTTTCTACAAAAATCTGTTTGCTAAAACCTAAATGGTATGTCGTAATGTATCGTATCCTATACATTTTATGAATATGTAAAATGTTATCAATTGTTTCTTTCAAAACCGAAGCTTGAAAATAAACACACTCCAGAAAAGATTACTTTAAATGTCAATTAGTTAAAGAAAGTTTCGCATGATACCGCCTTTTCAGTGAGATTCAAAGTGAAAAACTTCGGCGCCGCAACTTGTTCAGCTGGCATAACCTAATTTGTCTTCGATATTTTCCTATATAATTCACAATAACATGGAATCAATGCAAAACCTCATTTCCAATTGTCACAATCTTTTTTGTTTAAATTGTAGAATTATGACGAGAGTTTCAAGTAATACTAAGAGGTCAAAAAGGATTACAAAAATATTTTATTGTCACTGATTATGACTGTTAAGGTTGTTTTCCATAAGATCTTTCGGAAATTAATTATTTTAAAATAACTAACATTTTATAGATTTGATTATATTATTTAAAACTAATATTGCGTATGTCGAAGAAATTTTATATGAACTTAAATAATGTGACAAAGCTAGAACATTTCCGGCTTTCGTCAGAAAAAAATATTATGATACTGTTAGACCGACAGGTGTTTTTTTTTTTAATCAAAAAGAACAGTATTCTATAGTTTGACCAAATGTACAAAATGCAGACATAAGCAGACATTCGTTAAATACAAATTAGTGAGGTTTCACATAGAATCATACTGTCTTTGACTTTTTTCCTTCACTCATATAGAAACGTCAGGTAAATCGATTCCCTACTAAACGATATGTTTGTGCAAAAAAGGAGAAACTGTGTGAATGAACAGCAAAAGAGATACCATTTATACTTTTCAAAATATGGAATCATACGGTTATCAGTTGTCTCAAATGATGAAACTTTCAATATGAATAGGAATGCTCACAAATGGCCTGTATATATTTCATCACAATGTATAGAAAATCAATAGAGGATGTTTTCAATGCTATTTTTTTAGACAATAAAAGTCAATTACTTCCTAATTTATCTTACCAATTGTGCAAGCGTTTCAGCTAATTGGAACATTTAGCTTGGCAAATAACCAATTTACAGCTAGAAATAAAAAAAAATAACTTGCCGGATTCAGGACAAGTAATATTAAAAAATAATAGAAATTACGTTATCTGAAAATGCTGCTGAATATTTGACTATGATATAGGGTCTAGTGACAACGTGACATGACGGAAACGCCATTTTCCCCGATGAAGCAATCAGGAAATATGTACTTTCATTTTCATTTTATCCCATTGTTTAGAACCACACTTTGATGCTTTTAAGCTGTGCACAATCACCTACACTGTACAATCAATCATCAAAACACGACATGCATGAAAACAGAATGAAAATAAAATATAATTTTGAAGCATCAAGTTTCAAGTTTTTTTGATATGGTAAATCGGCATACATTATTCCTTTTCCCAATTTAATTAATTTAAACGACGAATATGACCAAAACATATTACAAAATTAGAAAAGACATTTAAACAAAGGACAACAGTCCAAACTGAAAAGCCCCATAAAAAGACGGAGACCTGTGAATTGCTTAAATGTGAACTTAATTAAATATTGACTCAAGACAATAACTTGGTAATTTTGAATATTATAATACTATTTATCAGTTATGTTGCAGAAATATTTCAACTTTCTACGTAACACATTAATTCCATGTACAACTACCAAGGAGTTATGTATTTCAATACTGAACAAAGAATACATCCTTCAACTTCTTTCTTTGATCTTCTTTTCGAATACTTTAAGTTCCTTGTCGATCTGAATTATCAGACTGAAACATGTTGTTGTAAAAATCACTGAGCATGCATTAGGCCAGTGTCACCAAAACAAAACAATTCCTTCACAAAAGTGTTCGTTTTATTTCTCTGTCAAGTATTTATATTTCGGATCGCAAGTTCTTATTGGTACTTTGTCAGACATATTGGTCATTTTTTTCAAGATTATTTTCTCTTACGACTGACAAATATTTCAACAGTGTTTTCGTACACTGTTTGTCCGTCAATACAAATGTATATCAGTTTGACTTGGACATCTTCCTTTGTACAATATTGATATTTTATATATAAAAAAAACAAAAAACACAAAAAATAAAAACAAAAAAAACAAAAAAAAAAAAAAAAAACACACCAAAGTGTAGTGAAATTACACAACCAAAGCAGGTTAAGTTTAACTATTTTTAATAAAAGACCGACGTTTCGGCTTCTACAGATATTTTGTACATTCTGTACATAAAACGAGTGCAGTTGTTATCATCTTACAAATTCAAAAACAACCTTAGTACCGTTTTATGACCACAGAACAGTTCAGGAATTATTAACTCGTAATTTAAGTTAAGGCTTCTAGTGTCACCAGAGGTTTAGAAGACTTTTACGGACAATCATGAATAACTCTATGGCACCTGCCTTTATGTTACATATACTATTACCTTAATTATGGAAAAAAGATTTAAAAAATTATTTTTAAAAAGTTATCAAAATATATTTAAAAAATGTAATTGTATATTGTTTTGTGTTATTATACATTGGATATTTATAAATCTTGCATTACAAAAAATATCTAAAAATTCTTTGTTTGCTGAAACCTTCACAATATCTCAAAACGTATTGTATCCTATACATTTTATGAATATGTTAATTTTTATCAATGGTTTCTTTCAAAACTGAAGCTTGGAACACACTCCGGAAATCGTTACAGTAACTTTATACGCCAATTAGTATAAGAAAGTTTCGCAATGCTAATATAAATGATACCGTCTTTTTCAGTCAGATTCAAAGTGTAAATTTTCGGCGCCGCTGCATCTTGTTCAGCTGGCATAATCTAATTTGACTTTGATATTTTCCAATATTATTCACAATAACATTGAATCAATGCAGTACCTCATTTCTAATTGTCACAAACTTGTTTGGTTAACTTCTAGAATTATGAGGAGAGTTTCATATCTAACACCCATGCATTTAAGATTCTGCTGAATTGCGCTAATTAGTGTTAACCGGCACTCATGGACTGTCTGATATTGTTAATGTGCAGTAAGAAAATACGTCTGCATTACCAAGCTAATCAAAAATGTGTTGCTTCATCCTTGAATCTTTATAGATTTAAAGGTGGTCAATCACATTTAATCAACATTTAATGACTTTTTTTACTTTTTGTATATTCTGGTAGAGAATTATTTAAGGAACAAAAAGACCGATTACATAGAGTTTGATTCCTATTTGAAATGTATATTTTATTATTTTTATAAAATTTTGTAATTACTCCCCTTTAATATGAAAGTATATAAAAAGCTGGGTATTTCTTTTTATTTCGATACAATGTCTAGTTTTACATTTGCATTTGATAGACATATCAACTATTGAACAATCTGAACCAAAATGCAAGTTTTAAAGCTGTGTGTAGCTTCTGAATTCATTTATTTCCAATCTATCTTGGTTGCGCAACCAAGATAGGCAAAGGGAGGTAATAATAATTTTTCAAACTTGCGTTTCTAATGAATTCCATCTAAGTACATAATTTTTAATGCAAATATTTTACAAATATATTACAATATGTCTAATATTTATACATTTCCTTAGGCAAAGTATGTTTATCAAATTTATACTTATGATAAAATAACTCTATCTTGGTTGGGCAACCAGGATAGGAAAATGAAATTTTAAAAATACCTCCAGTGAAAATCTAATTTGTATTAAGTGTTAAGTGAACATAAATGAGTGTAAATGATCAGATGCTAAAGTTTCAAACAAATCCGTTACATGGCCAAAATCTGATTATCCACCTTTAACGCCCTGTCGTCCATAACATCTTTACAAGATGCTTCATTTGTATGCAGACATGATGTAGTTCCATACGATAGATCTAGACCACACATACCACTATCTAAAAGCCACGGTCTTATTCCTAATCCTTTAAAAACAAACCACCAACAATAAAAGTGACCAATACAACTACATGAATGGGATGGTATAGAAAACAAAGTACTTGACATATGGCGATTTCGTTATATGTTTATATAGCAATTGCACCGGGTCATGTTAGAATTTATATTAAAGAGTGCAGGCAGAAGATTAATTTAATATTTTAGAACTAAAAGTTTTGATATCTGTTACCATATTAGACGCAAATCGAAATTCGAATCTATTGTCACTATAGTTAAGCTTTCCATAAACTTGTAGCTTCATTTGTTTAGTATATGACTCTTTGAATGCTTTGTTCCTATTTTAAACACCATACGACCCGTACAGTGTAATGTTGAGAGTTTGTTGTGTTCCCATTTTATATTACATTAAGTAATGTAGATTGTTTCTTCTGTTTAATACATGAATCTACGATAAAATATGATCGGCTGTTACAAATCACCCCCCCCCCCCCCCCACATTGATTGTGGAATAAGATATTCTTCTTCAGTTCCATTACATACGACTTATTTCAGGGCCAAACGGTTGAAAACATCATATCAAAAACATAAATGTGATAAAAAGTCATACTGACCTATGTGTAGGACCGTAAAATACGTTTTGATCTCTACGAGCGAATTCAATTAGCTTAATTATGATTCAGTGGTGACGTCATAAACATATGACATAAGGTCTGACGTCATCATGATGTGACGTCATATAAAGTTAAGCTCCTAACTCGTAACACAGGGTCAACTCGCCTAATTTGATGATTCTCTTCATAATTAGCTTGCGAGCTGTTAGATTACTAATTCATAAATACTTCTCAAAATTCTGATAAAAAAGAAGCAAATATCTATACGTTCCATTGGCTATGCAGCACTTTCTGACCATAGGGGGTAAATTGTAACTTCATATGACCCGAATGACGTATTACGCTGAAAATGTAGTACTGTAAAATGCGAATTATTTGCGTTGTTAGAATCGAAATAATAAATATGTTCCAATAAGTTTATCAATTAATAAAACACGGGCAGTCGTTTGGATGCGAATAATTAAATCACTCGTGCTACGCACTCGTGATTTAATTATTACGCATCCAAACTCCTGCCCATATTTTATTAACTGATAAAATATAGGAACAGATTTATTATTTCTTAAATAATAAATTGATGAAATTGTTTAAGTGCAAGCACTAATGAAATGGTACTATGGTTTTCTGCAAATACAATGTAGCACAATGCGACAAGTATCAGTATATGGACTGGTTATAATAGCTCAATGCCTTTTCACGTGGCTGAAATATTTTAAGGTAATAAAAATAATAATGTTTACGTGCTAGTATCATAATGTCTTCATTCTAATTTGTTTTAACTAAAAACGACATATACCATTGGAATATAACACCCAAGAGACACAGAGATGCGGGTCTTGACATCACCGGGAGTTGATTCTGCAGCTTTTATGTGCACACTGACTGATGCTGTAGATTTAAAATTTTCACCGACAAATATGCCGGGTTCTTTCCTTCCAGGGAAAGATGCCAGACTTTTAGCTTTTTGTCAGTTTGTTCACTTAACACAATGCTTTTAGATGCAAACATTAAAGTTTTCAAGTAGAATTCATTCTCTGGGAGTAATGAAATATGTATCTGCATAATGTAATGCTTAGGAAGACATCCGTGGCTTTCACACGACTCTGTTCAGCAGATTGGTAACAGTTAATTAGCCTGATAACTTTAATTAATTACATGTATATCCATCCACCAAATTCGAAGTCTTAAGATTAAATAAACAGGCATTAATTCATTGCAGTGTCAAATTTTTCGTGTTTATCAGAGAGATTTGTATATCAGTTTTGGGTATGAGTCTTGATTTTATGGCAAAGTCTGTACCTTTGAAAAGAGATCTGTTTTTCAAGGAAGCCAGACGTGAGAAAAGATTTTTTTTATTATAGAATATCATATTTATTTTATACTCCATTTTCGCTTTATCTCGTACGTAAGTGTTGAAAATTAAAGGAATTTAAAATGTGAAAAGCACAAGTTAGTTTTGAAAAATACATTTGGTAAAAGCGTAGGAGCAACTATTTTCCAATACAAGGAAGACAAATTAGTCATTACAAACAAGCTCAGCTTCCCCGATATCAATTTTAAGCAGTGAGTTTTGCGCCATATATGAATGTAACATTGTCATGTCACAGAGTGTATACACATGAATGACAAAGAGTAAAATAACACGATAAATCTTAATTGGCAGTCTATCTAATGGCCCATTCTCGGGATAGACTTAACGAATAGTCCCAGGAGGTCCTGATTGATGGAGTCAGAGAGACACTTATTGATAAGAACGAGTATTGTAAGTGACACTGAACCACGCTTAGATTTCTTTTCGTCATTATTTCTCAAACTTACTTACGATCGTAAAAATGTGAACATTTGTTTCGTAATTTAAAAGAACTAGATATTGAATTAAAACTTTTGTTGTCAGACAAATATGCCAGTCAGTAAGTAATATATAAAATTATTTTACAAGAAACCATTACTTTTGACATAACATGCGTACCAGGTTTATAAAAAAGGTCGTATATTTAGTTGAATCGCTACATGCTTTGCATGATGTCTTTAATTATAGCAGTGCATGTAGTTACTGCAATTTGTGTAAACTGTACATAGGATTTGCATTCGAAGCCAAATATTTCGGTTTTAGTTCATTTTTGAATTTGTCCTGGATGCTGCAAAGCTTATTTACCAACAAGGCAATGCCACAATTGATGTGTTCTTCTTCAGAACTTCTCACCAAAAAAAATAATCTTCCAGGAAAAACTAAAATGCACCCGCTCTCATTGTTATTTCGCAGGTGAACATTTACAGAAAAATGCTCAGTAGACAGATTTAGATATAACTTGTATGGCCTAACATGTTACAAATACCCCCTTACTAAGGTTGGGGCTACTCCGTTTCTCTCAAAAGTATTTTGAAGCATTTCACTTACGAAATTCAGTATATTTCACTGATCCTATTTCCCATTCATTTTTTTTCCCGAACGCATTGTAGTTATATGTTATGAGCCGTGCCATGGGAAAACCAACATAGTGGGTATGCGACCAGCATGGATCCAGACCAGCCTGCGCATCCGCGCAGTCTGGTCAGGCTCCATGCTGTTCGCTTTTAAAGCCTATTGGAATTGGAGAAACTATTAGCGAACAGCATGGATCCTGACCAGACTGCGCGGATGCGCAGGCTGGTCTGGATCCATGCTGGTCGCACACCCACTATGTTGGTTTTCTCATGGCACGGCTCAATTATGTTATCATTTTACAGAAACGAACACGCCGTGACCTAAGTGATATAAAATGAATACAGTCTGAAAAAGTCTGACTACATTGCAGAATGTCATAAGTACTAAGAGAAGCTGACTTTGAATCACTGGCATATCACCTTTTATTTAGATAAACTTCAAATTGTGCCTGTCTGCAAATGTTAATGAACTCTGATTAGAAGTTTCGTGAAAAAAAAATTCATGCAATAATGAAAATACACCATGAAAGTATTTGTCAGGAAAGAGTAAGTGAATCTTAGCCCAAGATTTCATCAGTCAGAACAGAGCCAGGTTATAGACCTTGACTTTGGTGATGTGGACTGTAGGAACTTTGTATTGTATGTATCAACGACAGTATACATTATAAAGACGTATTCCTTTACAAGGTTCAAGTTATGCATCTGAAGAAGTTACATTTGATTCAGTTAGTAAGTTAGTAAGATCTGAATCAGTGCCATGCATTTGACAAAATGGCATTTCTGAATACGAGTATTTTTTTGTAATTAGAACATTGGTCATATTCTTACAGAAACAAAGATTGTACTTCGTGTACCGGTAGTTTATAAGTAAGTATGTAGGTATTAGTTAGTTTCACAGATTCAATTTAAATGAAAACGTTTCAATTGTTAATTGGTAGATAAATATCCCGGAAGACCTTCGTTGAATTATTGTACAGGTGCGTGTGTGGACAGAACTTTGACTTCTGTACTTAGAAGGTATCAACAGCTGTAAGGCATCAGCGAATCTGCGTTATGAATCACTCGAACACTGAAGTCTCTCATTTACAATTTGGAAAGCATAAACACATCCTATATAACTATTAGAGACGAAGAAAGATGATGAAGTGAGACTATGGTGAAACTATCAATCAATTGAAAAATATTACCAAATAGGCTGATGCATGGACACAATACATAATAACCAGTAAATTTGGCAACAAATCGCCTCCGGTGTCTCTAGTTTACACTAATTGGAAATCCAGATATAACATATGAGCAAGATTCGACATTACTTGCATCGAAGGCATTTATTCAAACGTTTTAATGATGAATTATTCAGCACAATGATTTATACTGATGTAGAACGAGTTTCTAGAAGTGACAGTGTCGGGAGAACGTTTAGAGTATGTCACACCATGTAAATGGGATGTTTGATAAATGTAATAACACTGAAAATAGGAATTGCGAATGGTGTGATATAAATTCAAGTAAAAGAAAAGGACCCCCGAGCCAATTACATGTTTCTCAAGCGTAATTTAAAGCTGACGTGATATGAGGTTTTACTCAATACCAAGATACTCTGCTTTCTAATTTATAAAAAGTATGGTCACTAAAGAGGTGGCAGGAAAACAAATCTAATACAAGTCAAGAATACTTCGTACTTATTCGCTGAAAATGATAAAATAAAACTATATGTGTAACAGTATGATGGCTACCTTCTGCAACATCTCAAAATATGATATTTTAAAATCTTTGTATTAATCTGTATTTAATTAAGAACTGACCGCTATTTCTGTGCGTTTAGACGGATGTAAACCATACAAACCCATGTAGCCACGATGTTTTGCAAGAGGTCCCAATGTGGTTTATACCTGGCCAAACGCAATAAAAATAGCATTCTTAAGTTTGCATTTTCAAGCATTAAATAAATGGTTTGATTTCATTGAGTGTCAGAAATTCAAAATAAAAGTTAAGATATCGACAATTAAATAAAACAGTCAAAAAAGACATGCCCATGTTAAACTGTAATTCGCCTTGCCTTACCCTTGATATTAATGCACCAATGTTGTTTATACGAAAATGAACGTTTCTTTTTGTTTCATAGTGAACGTAAATATGAATATATTAATGTATGTTTCTAGTTTTACTTCGAATATTTGATGACAAAATCAAGATACTCCTCCTCTGGAAACTTTATAGAAGTCTATATTATCTAAGTAGTACTAACACAACATATTGTCACGTATCTTTTTTCAAGAAGATGCCGTCAAATTATACTGTAGTATTAAGACGAATGTATTATACAAGTCACGTCTTAGAGATAGCTTACAGCGATAGTATGGCTTAAAACCATTGGGATATTTCTTCTTTCTTTTATACGGAAAACGTGTACTTACTAATTGGAAATATGATGCAGCACAGTGATCCTTAATGAGGAAGTGGAAATCCCGTGCTACACAATTTGGGAATATGATTAATTTTATATTTTACAAATATATCATTAAAACTAAATTTCTGCAAAAAGTAAACGTCTCGGTTACTTCAAAAAACTGTTTTAAAGCAAATGACATATTGCATATATGCTTATCAAAGATTTAAGTAATTGGACATATATATCTATATCTTTCTTTTTGTTTAAGTGTGATATCGACATTCACAACTTATTGTAATGTGTTGTTGCTGGGCGA
Source organism: Mercenaria mercenaria (assembly GCF_021730395.1). NCBI lineage: Eukaryota > Metazoa > Mollusca > Bivalvia > Venerida > Veneridae > Mercenaria > Mercenaria mercenaria. The sequence continues at coordinate 59,834,144 of NC_069368.1, read as the reverse complement.
ACTGTTTACTGTTTTGCCCAAAAAATACCTTTTTTTAATAAGTGACACATGCACCCAAAAACCGACAGCCCTGATTATTTCGTTTTAGTTTCTCAATGTTTATTATTGCAGTAGAAAGTAATCTAATCTGTATTCGAGGGGCCGCCGAAGCCGAGTGATTAAGGTCACTAACTTAGAATCACTTACTCCTTCCTTCTGTTGGTTAGGTTGTAGCATTCTTGCATGTGAGGGAGCCGTCCAGTGGAAGGTGGTTCTAGTGAGGGAGCCGTCCAGTGGAAGGTGGTTCTAGTGAGGGAGCCATCCAGTGGAAGGTGGTTCTAGTGAGGGAGCCATCCAGTGGAAGGTGGTTCTAGTGAGGGAGCCCTCCAGTGGAAGGTGGTTCTAGTGAGGGAGCCATCCAGTAGAAGGTGGTTCTAGTGAGGGAGCCCTCCAGTGGAAGGTGGTTCTAGTGAGGGAGCCATCCAGTAGAAGGTGGTTCTAGTGAGGGAGCCATCCAGTGGAAGGTGGTTCTAAACAGTTGCTCAGTAGTCCAAAACATAATACTCGGCGGGCAGTTAACCTAACCAGTGTTCCTGGATTCTGTACCAGTACAAACCTGTTCTCCGCAAGTAACTGCCAACTTCCCCACATGAATCAGAGGTGGAGGACGAATGATTTCAGACACAATGTCTTTTATCAAATCGTCACGGAGAATATACGCCTCGCCAAGGGCTCGAACTCGCGACCCCGCGATCCGTAGACCTGCGCTCTCCCTACTGAGCTAAGCGGGCGGGCCATAATACTCGGAGGAGCACCCGGAGTCACAATAACTTTGTCAGTGCGACGCTCAACCCAGCAAAATCTATAATCTATCATTGGTGTAAAAACGTGGAAGCAAGTATTTATGTAACCTTCGCAGCAGACAATGGATAGCAAGAAATACCATATGACATCCTAAATCAGATTTTCTGACTTTCTCACTGTACAATTTTCTGTAGAAATGTTGACACTACTGTATACTAGACGAATACAAATACTAATCCTGGTCAAAGCTGTTTATTCATATTTTGTCTGTGTGTATGGAGTCTCACTTATATCAAACGATTGTATTATTTACCATAGCTGGGTGAAGGAATGCCGAAGAAAGAGCAAACTTTAAGGAGAAATTGCAATACTTTCCAAAAAGGATAAAAAGAGACGTGTTTTAAGTAAATTTCAACGCATCGTAACCTAAGCGTCACATCAAGGACAAAGAGGTGAAAAAGTCAAGATTGAAACCCTGTATAACGGCTTTTTTTCTGTTCTAGACTTCTCGCTGTATATTAACATAATTTCCCTGAGGGTGACTTTTTGTTTTATGTATGTAAATGTATACGTATATCCCAGTCCTTTTAAAGTTCATGTGTAACTTACATACACATATACAGCACAATTTACCTTGCATTGCTATTTATTACACTATGCATTTTTCACTGGATATTACGTCGCATTTAGTTATAATATTAACTTAGAATTAACCACATTTAATTCACGACTACTAATATAAATTGCAAGTCCTACTAAGCGGTCAGTAGTTGGACACAAGTTTGCTCAAGTGAGGTGAAAAGTTGAAAGAAAAAAAAAACATTAAAATTTATTACTGGTGGAATGTACTAAAATATCCATTGAATGGATTTCGGTCGTTTACTCCGATACTGCTTTCCTTTCGCATCTTCCGCTGCAGGTCATCACTGAATGGTCAAGCCTCGGTATTTGCTACTGTCTGCGCACTGAAAGGCTTACACACACCATGAAAAGTGTACTGGGTATCAATTTTATGACGACGGTTGTTATACAGATGCACAACACTTTACATCTGGCATGATGAAACTGCATATGCCAGTCGATTTGCATCTTCTCCAGGGCCTAGAGATCCTGTTGAAAAAGGTCAGCGTCATGTGTCAGGTAGGTCTGTTGACTCCTCTTAAAAAAAACTGAACTGAACTGTTTATTAAGCTTAAATGTTGTAGTTTTCGAATAAGGTCATCCTTATTTTGTGTTGGGCCATTTAGGATGATTCTCGTTTTCTTGGTTTAATGTACCTCTCCCTGGAGGGGTGAATTCAGCGTTTCTCTAGTTGGAAACTGTTTGAAACGCCCCAATTATTAAGAATTAAAATTATAGCGACCAATAAACTTAGCACACGTCACCTGCTGTTTTATGAAATCACTAATATATAATAACATATAATGACATGGTATCTTATCACTGAAAGTACATGTCATTACTATTACATCAATCAATAAATATCTTCTTTTACCATGTCAAGTGAACAAATATAATTAACCTACCGTCATATCTGTTTTAAAGACCACCTCTGAATAAAAGCCTGGTTTGTAAATAGCACTTTTATAAGCAAGTTCTCTTTATAACCAGTGTGTGCACTTTGATATTGAGAAAAAAAACAATAAACAAATCAAACCAATTCTAAACAATGTGTTCTGTTAAGAAATAATTTAAGCTTACTTTTTTACTTTTGCAAAGATATTAACCAGCAAGTGCTTAGAAACGTAACATGTGTTTGAAAATGATTGAAACTTAAATGACGTGTTGAGAAAACCTAACATTCCTGTTTTAAATGTAACTTTCTTAACGAGGAGAAAAAAGTGAACCAACAGCTGTAGAATCACATTTTCAAGAACACAAATGTTCTTAAAAATATTTCGATGACGGGTTTAGATTTGATACAAATTGTGAGAAAGATAAAGTTTTCAATAGGAAAGCCAATAATTTCATGTCATTTTCTGGAAGACTTAATAGCATTCTTATGCTCGCCAATTGGCCTGTGTATCGTATTGAAACACTCTGAAGATTATTGCATCGTGATTTTGCAAGAACACATGAAGTTTATTTAAGCAATAAAAATAAATTATATTCTCATTTGTAACGTAGCTTTCACAGGCGTCTTTCTAAAATGGAAGTTATGAGTCACCAAAGATGAGAAGTTTTGCGTTTTAGAGTTTATGTCTTCAAACACAGTTCGATAAGAAGGTAAAATAATATAGCTACTCTGAATAGTTTATCAATAAAACATGGTATAACATGTATGTTACATTTATAAACCTCCTACTGGTAATCGTTAAACTATACTGTTGAAAATCTATAGAAAAAATAAAGATTTCGGTTAGGCCAGATCATTTTTTACTACTACGAGTACACGCTGACAGCAGAATTTCCATCTATTTTTGCAAGGTTAGGCATGTCCTCAATAGAATTCTTAAATGGATAATTTATAAATCAATCACAGACATTGATTTAATTGCAACGCACTTTTTCTCAAATCTAGGCGTGCAACATTTATATGACGTGTTTTGATTTCTATATAACTATAGACTGTCAGCAATTCATTTCTCACCGAGTCGGGTCACCGAATCAGGTAATCGTGGTGGTAGGGGGAAGGGCGGGGGCGAGTAGTATTTTGTACTTAAGCACGTAATATTTGTAGCTTCTTTTAAAAAAAATGGGTACCCGCATTGTAAAACAATGATTAGTGAACTTCCTTATTATTTCAGTGCGACTTCCTTTGCTTGTAATATAAGTGACATTACTCGTAGATTGTGTCTGTCTGGTCGTTTACTTTGGGTCCCTTTGGTATCTGTGTGCCAGGAAACAAATCTCTCTAATTTTGTGCTTGAATGATAATATTTGCATGATTATCCTAATGGGTTCTACATGCAAGACTTCCGAGATGTAATAACCATAGATAGGCAACGGGTATTATCTGGCTTCATTCAGTACATGCGAAATATTAAAGAAAATATACATGAAATGTATCATAGTCTAGAAATTAGTATGGCCAAACAACATATATTTCTTCAAAAAAAATAATAAAAGAATCATTTATATCCTCTAAACAAAACATAATTAGAAATGTTTGCTATTTTTTCTACATACAGATATGTGGTCAAAGAACGCCTGTTTGGATAAGTTGAGTCGACTTATAAAAGAAAATTATATAAACAGCTTTATCCAATTGGTCATTCAAAATAGTCTACTCAATTGCAGATCAACGGTGCCATTAGAATATTGAAATATGCCGTGAACTCCAGAACCACTGCGATATTCAAAACATTAAGGCAAAACACTCCGTTAAACCATTGTCCTTTAGTAAATGCTCAGTACCCGATGTTCAATGCATGTTTCCTTATCACAATGTTTTACCCCAGTTTTCGACTGTGCAATTTTTGATTATTTTTATTGTATCACAGTGACTTCTTTTTAAAAAGTCAAGTGTTGCTGCCCTTCCATCGCTCTTGTTATTCGATAGTATTAATTGCTAATCATTTTCCACTTTAGTTAATGTTAGTTCAGGTAGATGCCGTAACGTATTACCCTTCTGAGCCACGCGTCATTAAATTGTTTGAGTTTTACATTTTTAATATAATTATGATTTGATCTTGGTAAAACGTAACGATTATTGTTATTAAGTCCGCCGTTAGTAAAGAAACATCTGCAGTCCAAAAATTACACATTGGACGACAACGTTGTAATTATCAATGTTGTATAGCATCATATAAGAATGTTACTGCAAAAAAAATCTATTTAAAAGTTGTTTTTTTATTGGAGATATAATTATTATCCATGTAAAGTGGTTGTACATATGTATGTTGTTTAGTAATATCAACCTGTCAAGTAAATATACTGGGCGTCACTGAAAAGTTACCACTTACATATACCTCTTTATCTTTTTTATACAATATCGACGTCACCTTTTCATGGCCTGTGCGCGGCCTATCACTCACATACCCTATCTGATTATGTCTCATTACCAGTTTCATGACTGTCAGGTGAGAACAGCCCATACGACGTGCAATTTCACAAAATGTAAGTCCGGCGTCAACCATGCCAATGGCCTGATGACGTTGAGCGCATTCTTAGCAAAGATATTCTGGTTTTGAACGTTTTTCTCTTAGTCTGTCCACTAACTTTTAAGTGAGATGAATGATTTGCGATAAAAGTTGCGTACATGTCGACTTTGCTCGAAAAAGTCATTTTGCACGTGCAGTCCGTGACTCAAATGGAGTTCATCAAATTTGACAAATCTTTACACCAGTCCCTACGCAGTTTGGTCAAAAACATCGTCGTGTTATGCTTTTAACACAGTTCAATGCAATTTTAAAATGCAAGGGTCAATAAAGTGGTAACTTCTCAGTGACGCTGAATATATATTCAGCAAGTTAAAGCTCAACAAAATAAGTATAAAACTACCTTATTGAACAGTACAAATTATCTATAAAATAACAGCTGTAGATTAAAGTGAAATTTTGGATAAAACCTCAGCTTTCTATGCAGCAACTGAAATAGATTTATATATAATTTTACACATCAATACAAAACGCAATATAACCAAGAAATCCGGTAACTAATTGTCTCGGTTGTCTCAAGAATAGCGTAATTGGTAATCCGATTGTAAGAAATGAACATGGTTCGACATGACTTGCATTAAAAGACATTTGTCGAAAACGTCTTACGGCGAATTAGATTAGCGTTGATACACGCTGATCTAGACCGCCTTATCGGAAGTGACAGTAGCGAGAAGTGTTTAAATATTTCAGGGTTTGCCATATTACTTAAATGGCTTTATTTGATTTGCGCAGTAGCTCTGAAATAAGACCTGTGAAATGCTACACTGACGATAGTTTGAATAAATACAGTCACATTCCTTTGTTTAACGAACATATAAAAATTGTGCAATTACTGTTTATTAATGGTTTATTTGATCAAGATTGTTACTCCAAAAGAAAAATATGAAAGACTCAATGTTGCAACCACTATACGTTTGGCATTCTCGTAAACAACAACCGACGCGGTTGCAACTTCAAGTCAAAGTTTATTTCGTAAATATTCTTATTTTACATATAAATACAAGACATGAGAAAGATACATTTATAAATTATATATACAAATTTCATATGTCACCGTTGTATCTTTATGCTAAATTTACAGGAGCATGCAACCTCATGTATGTGTAAAGAGGGTTTTTCGCATACTTTGGTTATAACATTGTATAACACATTTTACAATTTAGCTAAAACACAATTCCAAAATGATCCGAAAAAGATCATGAAATGAGTAACCCTGCAAATACAATCATTGAACATACTTGTGAACAATTAAGTCAGTAGTGAAAGGGGATGCGAAATGGTATCAGCTAAATAGATGGGTCATTTTTACTGCTAAAATAAAGATTTTTAGCATAGAGAGTTAGTTGCCGCTTGCAGCGCACTACACGAAAGAAGTAACAATACTCATGCAATAGAGATATAAGTACTATAAAATTTAATATAAGTTTCAATCGACCGTTTATCTACTTAGAATAACATTTTCTTTTATATCCTTAAAACATTTTAAATGAAGTACACTGTGAATATGTAGAATTGTAAACTAACCTGATTATGCAAAAAGACCAATTTAAATGTAAGAATTACAGATATGTCTACAATTACTGAAACGGTGACAGACAGACCGGTGTTGTGCTGCAAACGTCATTAGCTCATGAACTTTTTAACTTAACAATTGTGAAAACTAATTGTGGTAGTAACCCAGAAGTCAGAAATCCTAAAGTATCGTTCCAACAGTTTAAGGTTCATTTCTCATTGAAAATTGTAGATGTAGATCAAGAGTTTTTACCGATACAGCTACTTTAAACACGGTTCACTGTACCTTTGTATTGAAGATAACAAAACACGCAAAATATGTGTATGAATCTATAATAGAAACAACATGAATGTACTCGCGACACTTGCAATGTTTATATAGTATTATATATATACATGTATACACACAATGTCATCGTCTTTTACTACGTTAAGTGCCATCAAGAAATAAACTAGATTTCATTTTTAGAATGCAATCTGTAAGAACACCACCAAGTGAAATAATAGCAGGGTCGGTTTTGACTGTATCTGTTCATGAAAGGGTAGTGGAATGTTCAAAGTCACACTCGTCCCCTTAGTACCAGCTTAAGCGGAATTGTTTTATACGTATACATTTAACGGACTCCATGAAGATTAAAATCGTTTCTGCTTTTTATATTGGGACACAGCAAGAACGCAAGTCGTCTGTAGGAACATATTTTACTCGGATCAAATTTTGCACATGTGTGAAGAATAGGATACTGTTTGTCACAACTGCAAAGAATAAGATCTCATTTGTCACAGCACACATGATATAGTTCACGTTTCCTGTGAACGTTGTGACCAATGCAGGTTTTTGATGTGACATGAAATACCATTTTCACGTATTGCTGGGTGATGAACTCTGAAATTTTATGCTATGGGGTTAATTTCAATGGAAACTAATACATACAAAATAGTTAACATATATTAACTTGCAAAACCGTTTTGGGAGTTGTTGCGTTATTGAAATTGGTAGCGTGGTCGAATTTGTTTGTGCTAGTCGCTACCGACGTCCAGCCCCGCCAGATCTTAAAGAAATCGTAATTTATGTTCAGTATGGTATGGCAAATGTTCGTGTGTAAGAACCTTGGACCTTGGCTGAAATTTGGAAAGGAGGAATTTTAAACTTGGTACAAAACCTGTAAACCTTTCTGCAATAATTCCGTGCACCTTCATTTTCATGGCAAAGTATATCAGATTAAATGGCAGCTAACGAAGCGTTTTGATGTAAAACAATGTGTATTGACGACTCCTTCTATATGTATTATCTCATAGGTGTCAGTCAATACCAATTAGCTGTATGTAAATTATGATTTTGATCACTGCGACTCACTTTAGCTTTATGCGGACATTTGTATACTCAGTTAACATAAAGCTCTCAAGTTGTGAATAAGAAGACTAATTGTGTTGTAATAATAAAAGAATTATAATAGTACAAATTAGTAGTAGCAGAGTTGTTATAGCAGCAGCAGCAAGAAGTAGAAGTAATTATCCATGTGAAGCATTAAGCGTACCGAGCTTTATGCGGGCTCACAATGCATTACTAGGCTTCATATTAGTTAATATTTATCAACATTCTAGAATAAATACAGGATAAATTTTCCCCCTATATTTCTACATATAAAAAGGACACATAACTCAAAAACATAAACGAACTGATGCACAACTAGGTTTGATAATAATCGATTGTGCTAGGTGTTTTGGAGACAGAAGGACAGACGTCGTGGGCAAAAAAATAATGATTGTACTTCTGTCCCTCAAGATGATGATAATGATGATGATGAGCAGGAGGAAAACATGAAGCCATAAGTACATTACAACACTGAAAAGGGTTGACAGAATCTGTGAAAAATGTGTCTTCTTCCCATGTTTGAACAAACATACATGTCGCATTTAGAAATGTGAAGAAACGGATCTTATTCTTCGCACGTGTGCGAAAAAATATGTATGATCCTGGAAAAATAAGGTCCTGTGTGTGTCTCTCTGCAGAATGTTCTTTTTAAAACATGCTATGAAAATAAGACGTAATTGTTTCTACCTGAACAAATCACTTGTAGTGCTACCGTACTTCAGACTATGTGAGATACTTAAATTTGATATACCACGACGCTCCAAAATGAAGGTGCATGAACCCATTTGTTATACATTTTTAAATATGTATTATTTTACAAGTTTGTACAAATTCATGTTTTGAAATTAAATGCCTTCGTAAAGTTTATATAATAAAATCTGTGAGATACTTTGGAAATATAGAACGCATACAAGCAAAATAATAGCAGGTCCAGTTTGATTCTGTCTGTTCATGAGAAGTAATGTAATGTGCAACACCCCTCACGCTCCTTAGCACCGGCTTCAGCGGAAACTTAATATATTCCATGATCCCAATGGACCAGAAAATATTACTACACTGAGCACGGGGAGGCTTTTAACACTGCCACACGGCGCCTAAAGACTGCAGTTGTTATACTTAATACAATCTATGGAATTAAAGTCAATGTTTTCCATAATCCCAAAGGACCAGAAAATATAACAACACAAAGTATTTTGACAAGCATAATATCATTTGTTATTCTATTCGTCTGAATTGTTAATCGTAATGATACTGGTCATAAAAAGCGCAAAAAATGTTGTGAATAGCACATGGGCTATACCGTACATAAACAAATCACATTTCCGTTGTAAATACGAGACCTAATGTTTTGTTTCAGAGCGTGGACGATAGCCAACATTTCTGCTACCGTCTACCAATAAAAGCTCGGGCCGGCAACATTTTCGTTTTTTGTCGTGTTTGGCGACCTGTGTAGTTGGCACTTTTCTATTTTATCAATTGCCTAAAAGCTGTTACCCCTGAAGAAGAGAAGAAGAACATTACAAGTTTTCCTATTTTAATTGCGATATTATGTGTAGGCCTTGTCTATAAATAAATGTGACATAAGCCGACATTGATTCTCTCAGGTCAGTTGCAGTGAGCTATTATCTAGTATTCATCAAAGAACAGGTATATGTACAGTCTGACGCGTGAAATGAATCTGCTCTTTATTGTGTTCATTTGGTCTATTCTAATTTTGGTTTTATCACTTTGTCTTCACGTGAAGCGATCAGCAATTTTGTAAAACCAAAGTTTCATTTTTATTGTTTATATTCAATGCAGTGGAATACGACCACGGATATATCAGTTTGTATACAATTAAAGAAAGTACATATGGAGAGTTTTCAACCTTTCATTGTAAAGACCCCTGGTACCAATCCGGTCATAATTCCATCACCGGTGAACACCTGGGTAGAACAACCGACCTTCCATAAGCCAGCTGGATGTCATCCTCTCATGAAGAATTCTACGCCTCAAGTGAGGCTCGAACCCATATCAGTGAGTGGCAAGTGATTTGAAGTCAGAGACCTTAACCACTCTAACACGGAGGCCGCTCAAAATGTCTTGAAATATATTGTTATTGCTAGATGTTTTTACTGTTTTGCCACATTTCCCGTAATATATGCACGTAGAAAGCAATGGTTACAATATCTTCGTTTAAGCATCTCTCACCGACTAGTATAGATTCGCCTAAAGCATCCTGTTTGGAGGCAAGTGTTTGTTAACCTTTACAGAATACCGCAGCAGCTAACCTATCTTTGTTATTAATTTGATACTGCAGACCATCTTCACACCTATTGATCATATTTCGTCTGTGTTTATGGTTTTTCACTACGATCAAATAATTAACACCTTGATGACAAACAATCGTATTATATACCCTAGCTGGGTGAGGAGACGATGAAGAAATTGCATAATCTCACCGTACAAAGACAAATTGCAGTATGCTCCTGGAAATGTTACAGACGACATTTGAATGAATTTTTAACGTTTACAAGCATGTCATAAGATATGGTCTGTATCGACCAACAGTTTAAGGCAATTAAGTATGTATTGTCCACATGCTGCTTTCCTTCAAATATCTTTTAACGATTCCACGTTCTAGATTTTTGTAGTAAAATTATTTACATCTCGGCGACTTTTCAAAGGCAAGTAACATATCATTTAAAGTAACAGCTAAATTTGACAGATCACGTATGACTTTAGTCTGATAACGCAAATAACTTATATGTTTTACCCTTCAACAGATATTTCTCGGAAAAAAACAGTATGAAATCGCATCTGATTAAAAGAATTAGTTGAAGCACATCTTATCATACTGAAAATGCTTTTAGTAACTTGACAATCTTCTCATTTAACTGCAAGAGACAGAGCTATTAATGTCTTAAACAACAAAAACGAAATTTGTCACTACATATTATTACCCAATTTCAGTGCGTATCGCAATTAAGTCGTTATTATTTATCGAATGTCTTGTTGATGTTGGTTAAAAAAACTATTTATCTTTAAATGAACTTCATTTTCCTTTTTTTTACGAAACTTATTTTAGAATTAATTTCCCTTTGGTTTCCTATAGACGCTTCCCGATAGTGATGTTCTGCAGTTTTTATTTATTGTATTATAAGCGACAAGTAATAAAAGCATTATTCAAGAGGAGTTAAAAGATATTAAGAGGACAGAGGAGACTGGCTAGTTGACGATTCCTGTCACCATATGCGTTTGACATTGTCTTATATTAAAGATAACATGTGTGCCAAAGCATCTATAAATCCTTTCAATAAAGCAGACACAAAAAACTATTTATCTGACCGCCCATCATACCGTACGACCTTGACCTTGAATGGATAAAAATTCGTTCTGCATGTCGTTTCATTACGGTTAACGTATGTTCAAGGTTGTCTAAAAATCCTTTCAGGCATTTACGAACTGTGAAGTACCTATATACACTTTCGGCTTCTTTGAAAATGAAGTGTCTTCTCTGGTCTTCATTTTAATCAGTAATATACAGGGTTCACGGTTGTTACCACTGACAAGAACAGGAATATAATAATATTGTGTACCGAACACTTTCAAGCGCTGAGTATTTGTCCATTAAGCACAATCGTCATAAAGTAATCTTAATTCAATTCTACCTCTTTTCTTGCCTACAGTAAAACAATTACAAATTAATTCGTAGAAACATAGCGTGCCTTTAGATTTTAAACAACAGTGCTACAGTGCTAAGTGAATAACATGATTTCTTATGCCCTTTACTGGGAAACGACATTAATTCAAATATTTACTGACATCACTTCGAATTGGATCACAATATGTGTACAATGAAGCATCTTTATTAATGATAAATGATACTTTATATAAACTCTGTATTTTAAGTTGTAGGACCTCATCTCCATATAGATCAAAATGTGTATTTTCTTGACAAATTTAGGACATTATCAACTATACAAACTAAATGTTTTTTATCCTTGAAGCTTTCATTATATAACGTGTCATTTGTTACTTTTTATACCAATTAAATAATTGTTAAAAATTTCATTTAACATGGATTTTGTTAATTAGACGGGTTTATTAAAAGTAAGATAGTAAAATACACAACATAAGTGCAAAACAAACACGTTTAACCAGAATTGGAAATGTATATAAGAACATAATTCACCGCCATTCGTAACCCATCATGAAAACATGGGATAATCGAAAAATCACAAATTATTCAAATAAAATCCTTCAGTCATAATGCACTCAGTTGATGTACGACTGATTTGCACAATTAACTTAAAATATCAGTCACGTTTAAAGTATTAAGCATAGTAAAATTTACTTTACCTCTGAATAGGGAATAGGTGTATATATGAAAATCAATGAAAGCCTTGTAGGAAAGCAAGCGATTTTCAACAAGCAAACTATATAACGATTTAATTATTCGTATCCCAACATATATTGCCACTAGAACACAAGACATACATATTAAGTAATTCTTTTACGTTGAAACGACGCAATTGTACATATACAAAGTAAACAATGTAACTTTCTATATTTTGAAGTATTTGCGTTAAGCATTGATACCTTTTCTGTCAAAGCCACCGGTTATAACATGATTTAACAGATGTGAATCTGGTACTAAACATATAAGTATCAATAAAAAAAGTCAAAATGGAATGGCAGATTTACCAATAACTGACACATGACGACTAAATTGGTAACAAATCACCTCTGTTGCATTTATCATTTCCAAATTGAAAAACAATAACTAGTATTTGAAATGTACAAACTTCGATATGACTTGTACGACTTGAACTTTAAATATACAGAATGTCTAACGGTGAATAAGAAGCACCATGATTTCTTTTGATATAGCCCGCTTTACTGGAATCGACAGTGGTAATTAAATAGGTATACTGATCACGGTTGCGATAGGAGCTGAGAATGCGACAATTGTAAGATCAAGTAGTGAGATGCATCATTTTTTATATTGAAAATTAGATACTGTATATATCAGCCAAAGACGTCAATTTCTGTATTGTTTAAGTTGTTAGAAGTGCCTATTAAACATCTCCTTATGATTTTAGATTCTAACATTTTCATAGTTTACTTGACATATTGTTTCAGGCACATTGCATTTTCTATCGTATACAAAACAAGTGTTTTTTATGCGCTAAAGTCTTTTCTCTATTAAACGTCTTTGCTTCTTTGGTTACTTATTTAGGAGTACTCAAGGTCTTAATATAAGGGTGCATGAATAATTTCTTTTAAACGGATTTTTCTTATTATTTGCAGACGTTTTGTGTTTTCATTGGTAAAAGTAAGAGAGAAAAATACACAACTGTAGTGGTTGTTATAAGTGGCCAAGAGACATAGACAACGTTAACTGTAATGTAGGTGAAATTGTCATATAAAGAACGCATAAGGGCACCGCCTTCGGAACGGCCATCGGCAAAACACTACCGAACAACGAAGCCAAATCACACTAAAATGTCAAATTCAACAAATAATACATCACACAGGTATAAATGCCAACTTACAGACTTGGCACTTGTACTGACTGATGCCTTTGTGCAAAGCCCGTTAACTGAATACTGGTCGGAGTTACGTGTAAAAATTGTTATTAAATACCAAGTAAAGATCTCACTTTACCGTATTGATAGGGGTGAATATACGTAACTATACTGAGTCGCAAACAATGGAAACGTCCATATAAGTCAGGCTCCACACTGCAGATATGCGATTTTTTCATTGACTGGATGACGTCAAATTGAATATGAACGCAATAACAGGTATGATATTTTCGTTACTCCCCACAACATATATTTTGCACGAGGTCTGGATAACAAAACATACATATGTCAGAAGCTTAATTTCTTTTAAAGTTTGAAACACGCACGATTGTATGCATATACAAAGTATAACAATTCAACCTAACATTCTGTAATATCACAGCGTAATTACGTTCCATGCCAATTCCTTTTATCATTTGAAAATCGATGTTGGGAAAACTATAATCTGTTCATCACGGGAATGTTGACCTTTGTTCAAAGCAAATTTATGTTGATGTTTAGGCAATCCTCTTTTTGACAATGTAGTCATGTTTGATGGTGGCAAACTTTCGTTACGATACAAACACCCACAAAGGACAACAAAGGCGAATCGTCTGACGATATTGCAGTGAATGGTCGTCAAAAATATCAAAGAAATGTCCTTAGAGACAAGCATTCGTTTCTGTATTGAATCAAACAGACTTAGCTACCGGCTACATATTCCATTACTTAAGTTTATGAAAGTCAATAATGAAAACAGATTTAAGTTTCTTATGAAAATAAGCAATCATTCATTTATAACAATTTCTGGGAAGTATGATATCGTATGATGAGACAAATGCAATTCAAATGAAACATGAAAAGGTTACAAATAATTTGCTATTGTATCGGGTTCGCTTTTTGACATAAAGTTTGGTATTTCTTCAGCAAGAAAAGTAATTTACGAGATTAAATGAATGTATTCCCCTCCTCTCGTATTTTGACAATGCAAGTATCAAAGAAGATAAGTGCATAAAAATAAATATATGTTGTTGATAATGATAAAATAGGTAGATGAAAGGAGAGGAAATTCCAGTTTGGTGAAAAATGTTAATTACACACCATAATTTTGTATCAAAATTTGATAATTATAAGTGTTTATCGTTTATTTCTATACACATAATATTGAATGAAGTATCAATATTCGGATATTTTCCAAGTGAAAATAGTTTGGGGTCTGTTATGTGAACTTGGTATTCGATTAGAAAAACGTGTTCTACGTTTTAGAGATATCTCTGTATGGGTTTCATAGATATTCAAAGTAAACTACAATATGACCATATGTTCTTACTCCAAAAGGAAAATAATGTCAAAGTAAAAGACATATTTATGGAACTTGATTTGTAAGCTTGCATTCTCATCCGAAAGTTTCTTTTGAAGTTTCATTTCTAATAAACCCATAGGTTTCAGACATATTGAAGGAAATGTCAATTTTGGGTCCTTTATCTAACCTTTACTGACCGTCAGACTTAATTATCTGCTATCTTCTTCGTTAACGTGAGACTACTAGCCATGTTCAAAGCTATCTGCTCATATATTGTCCGTCTACGTTTGTTCATACTCATCCTGATCAAATAAATAACACCTTGATGACAAATAATCGTATTATTTACTGTAGCCGGGTGAGAACATAAGAAATAATATTCCTACTATAAACATTGCAATAAAGTATGTTCAAGTAAAGGTAACAAGCGACGTTTTCAGGGTATTACAGACATCTTTGCGCGTTACGCGAGCTTCATAACAAGTGTAATAAGGTGATGTGAAAAATACATGAAGACGATTTATTTTTATAATTTACATCTTTCATATGAGATTTTAAAAATCTTGAAAGAAACGATGTCCTTTCTTTTGCGCTGTAACTTATGTATAATTAGTATGTATTTCGCCGCAGTGTGCTTGACGTTCGTCATAACTCCCAATATTTTAATGTGACGTTGGACTACGTAAATTAACAATGCTCTCTATGTCAAATATCAGCATCGGCATTTTTGCATTGCTATAAAAATAATGATAAACAGTTTCTAACGTTGACTTTATTTCATCGGCTTAGTAGTATTATATTTAAATTTAAAGTATTCCGTGTATTTAGAAGTATATTATGTTCCAATCGCAAAGTCGCACTTTCCATTACGATGCATCGTTTTTAACATTTAATTCTGCATGCTATAAACGTCTATATAATATCTAATAAATTAAAAAAAAAACTTGAAGATACCAAAATGATATTGCCAACAACATGTTACTTTAAACTTGTACATTCATTTTGTGTGCAATGATGTCATCCATTCAACAACTACAAACTCGGTATCTCGAACTCGTTTATCTCAAAATCTCGAAGACAAAATATAGAATTTCATCGAATATCATCGAATTTCGAATTTCATCGAATTTCGGTTATTTCAAAGTAAAACGCTCGATCCCGTGGAATTACCGAGTTGCAGTTGTAGTATCGTGTAAAATCAATCCAAAAATTATTTTTGGGTTGCTGATAAAAAGTTATTAAAGATATTACTTGGTTGCTCCACGAAATTGCTGTAAGATGTGCATAATGCCTTATAGGCTGCAGTTACAAAATATTAAAAACAAGAGCTGTCGGATGACAGCGCGTTAGACTATTCGAAGAATTGATTGAAGAATGGGGTCAAAATATTTCCATAGTTTTTCAGACTAAACAAAAAAATGGATTAAACAAAAAATGTTCCTGTATTTGTGGATTTCGATTAGTCTTGCACTAACTGGCAATGTGTGACCATGATGGCAAATATGTTAAGTTATATGTCTGGCAAAACATGGACTTATATGAAAAATTTAACTAATTTCCAAGTCCAAAAAGGGCCATAATTCAGTCAAAATAGTTGACAGAGTTATGTACTCTTGCCTACAGATGGAAATCATGTTGATAAACTAGTGTTAAAAGTTTCAAAGCCACAGTTCAAATAGTTTTGACAAAACGCTGACTTGTTAAAAAAAACTGAACAAATTTCAAAGTCCAAAAAGGGCCATAATTCAGTCAAAATAGTTGTCAGAGTTATGTACTCTTGCCTACAGATGGAAATCATAATGATAAACAAGTGTTTAAAGTTTAAAAGCCAAAATGTCAAATAGTCTTGACAAAACATGGACATATACAAAACAAAACCAATTTCCAAGTTCAAAAAGGGCCATAATTCAGCCAAAAAAGACGAGAGAGTTACGTACTCTTGCCTATTGATAGAGACTATTATACTGAACATGATATAAAAGTTTCAAAGCCATATGTCAAACACTTTACACAAAATATAAACTGGTACGAAAAACTTAACCAAATTTCTAAGTCAAAAGGGGCCATAATTCAGTCAAAATGCTTGATGGAGTTATGTACTCTTGCCTACAACTGGACATTGTGATGGTAAACAAGTGTTGAAAGTTTCAAAGCTTTATCTCAAAAGACTTTGTCAAAATATGAACTGGTACGAAAAACTTAACCAAGATTTCTAAGTCAAAAGGGGCCATAATTCAGTCAAAATGCTTGACAGAGTTATGTACTCTTGCCTACAACTGGACATTGTGATGGTAAACAAGTGTTGAAAGTTTCAAAGCTTTATCTCAAAAGACTTTGTCAAAATGTGGACTGGTACGAAAAACTTAACCAAGATTTCTAAGTCAAAAAGGGGCCATAATTCAACCAAAATGCTTGATGGAGTTATGTACTCTTGCCTACAACTGGACATGGTGATGGTAAACAAGTGTTGAAAGTTTCAAAGCTTTTTCTCAAAAGACTTTGTCAAAATATGAACTGGTACGAAAAACTTAACCAAGATTTCTAAGTCAAAAGGGGCCATAATTCAGTCAAAATGCTTGACAGAGTTATGTACTCTTGCCTATAACTGGACATGGTGATGGTAAACAAGTGTTGAAAGTTTCAAAGCTTTATCTCAAAAGACTTTGTCAAAATGTGGACTGGTACGAAAAACTTAACCAGGGTGTGACGCCGACGCCGACGCCGACGCCGACGCCGACACCGACGCCGTGGTGAGTAGGATAGCTCTACTTATTCTTCGAATAGTCGAGCTAAAAACTAGTATGTTCTTTACTTTTCACCAACAAAAATATTATTATTTGGTGTTTCCTGAGAATAACTTACTTTTTCGGGTGTTCATGCAAGTGTAAAACCTGCCTTTTAACATACAGCCCATGAGTGGCTGTATTCAATACATGCGTTACTTGGGGTCTGACGTTAAATGTGTGATTTAAAATTCCACCGGTACAATAAAAATAATTTAATCATTTTCTTTCTTGTGTTCATGCACGAGTAAAAACACAAAGACAAATATCAAACAGGGAATGTCATGTACCAAAATCGCAGCCTCCCCAAAACGAAAACAGCACGCAGACGTGCACATCACAAACACACACACACATACACGCGCACACACACAAAGTCAACACACGAGGACAAAACGAACAAACAAAGGAACACAGTTGGGCACCGCCTTGGAACGGTCAGTGGCAAAAACACCACTGGGGAGCTCAAACCGGTTTATGGTGCGCACCCAACCTCACTCTTACACCCACCATGTTCCAAAGACACGGGACAGTGTAAATAAAAGTAATCCCCTCCAGGTGAATCTCTAACACACGTAATGGAAACAAAAAGCCATGGCATGTAAAACACAAAAATGCTCGTGTATAAATATATAAAAAGCCAACCTTTTGAACCAAAAACGTATGTACTCAATGCCAAACCTGTCTGCTACAGGTTTAACAATTAGACTCTTCGAGACTTTACTCAATGTGTTCATTATTTGGGGCTTTATGTTAAATGTTTGCTTTATAAGGCAGGGATTGCATCTATATGATAATCCCAATAATACCAATACATGTTTCTGCACCGATCCAAAAATAATTTGCCAAATTATGAATCGAAACCATGGCCATCGAAAAGAAAATGATCCAATTAAGAAAATAAGTGCTTACATAATATGTTTCAATCCGAAATAAAAAAAAAAGAATATTACCGTTTTCGAATAAAACTGTAATACGCGTAGGACACAAGGTGCCCAACAAAGTGTAAACAACGCTAAACCAGTCAGCTTAAATTTCATTTTTGTAATAGATAATGGAATAATTACAATAAACTCTCGAACTGACAAGAAATTGACAAGTCGTATTCAATACAGTTACAACCTGAACACAGAAACTGCAATATTTACTTTCAGAGATATAAAACCATTTCTAGGCAAAGTAAATTATAGAAACGACTTCTTCCGAAATTAACTGAATCACAATTTCACTGCCCTAATAATCCTTTTAGTTTCTGTAATTACTGAAAACGACTGAGGTCTTAATGTTTAAAAACTAGAATTACGTAAACCGTTACCGCTTTATCAGATGCTGAAAGCTCTCTATATCGAGGGCTCAGCCCGAAACTAGTCTATCTGCTTCTATTTCTATATATACTTAGCCTTGTTTCGCTCTGAGCCCTCGATATGTGAGATTTCAATTAAGTTCATAGTAAATCCCCTATTTTAAGTGTATGTTGTGCTACTTACTGTGATGTGAGAATCATGATCACATATTTACATTTTCAAAATATGATATAGATAAACGACCATGGAATAACTTTTAATGGTTCCCTAATTTGTTAAAATAATCGTTCTGCTGTCGAAACGGGTAGTAGGTGTACAAGTACCACTAAAGGTACCAAAAGATACAAAACAACATACAGGGTGTTTCATAATATCTGTTACCATTACAAGCTAATATAAAACGTACATGTTATATAGTATTCTAAAGGAGACAGAATGGAGTTTTACGTAATGTAAAAATAACGGATAAACGTTGACGTCATGACATCATAAACGACGTCATCAAAACAAGTGATATTTTCAAGATGGCGCTGCCCATAGAAAAGTGCACAGAAGCTAAGTTAAGCTGTATTATGAGAGTTATTCACCGGTCACAGTCATTAGATCAATGCAAAAACGATATCCTAAGGATGAGAAACTTAGCAAGATGCAACTGCACAGAATAGTTAAAAGGATTGAACACTGACAGACGACATGATAACACCGGCCGACCGAGAGCAGCCAGGTCTTCAAAATCCGGTAAAATATGTGAAATAAACTTTTCACATTTAACTCTTAATACAAAAGTTACAGAGGTATCTAATGCCAACAAATTTTTTCCACAGTATTGTCAGTTTTCAATTGCTTTTCTGCAGCAATTTTAAAAAGGCGAAATGGTGAGAGCCAGTTTTTGATACGTGAAAAGCATCTAAACATTGAATTAAATTTGCCATGTTCGTTATACCTCTTTTCTACGCTTCATAGCTCCTTATAGGAGTTTATACCAATGTATGGCAATTAAGTATTAAAGAGGGTAATAAAAATGCCTCCGCGTACGTCGTTGATATGTGAAGAATATACGTCCTACAAGCATATTCTTAATGCTTGTCAACTTTCGTATTAGTCTTCAAATGGTGTTAAATATATAACAAACAAGATTTCAAGTTGTGTCTTCTATGTCAAGTTAGCGTTATGTATTTTTATCGAGGTCTGAGACTCAAACTGACAATATCAAAAATTAAAAGACATGGGTAGATTTCCTGGAAACATGAAACACAGCAAATATACTTTGAGTCACACATCGAAAAGTAGGTCAACAGCCAATAGAAACTGTTGTGATAAGACGGGTTGCTTTAAATATCCACCAACAAATACATTTTAGTGAAATATATATATATATAAACAGATGTGATAAAGAAAGGCGATTTAGGGGAAGAGGAAAAAAAATGAATATTCAGTAGGAAAAGCCACGGTCCAAAACCGCAGCCTTTTCAATATAATCTATAAAAGATCCTTCTTTGGAAGCAAAGAATGCAACCAAGAAGAATAATAGCAGACTCGGTTTGATTGAGTCTGTTCATAAAAGGTAATGAAACAAACCACGGCAGTACAGTACAAGCATGGACGCTATATAGTGGGCACGTAATCTCACTCATAGAAGAAGAAAAAGGGATGTAATTGTTTGTTTGTTTGTTTTGGGTTTAGCGCCGTTTTTATTCAATTATCCACTGATCCTGAATTCTGTACAGTATTAACCTGTTTTCCGCAAGTAACTGTCACTTTCTCCAAATGAATCTGGGGTGCTGTACGAAATGACTGCAGACAAAATGTACTTTATCAAATCATCACGGAGAACATAGTTCTTTGTAGTTAATGTCATATTTTGATAACATTGTATGATGCTTGGTCTGCAAGTGTTAAAACAAAATTTGTATTTAATTAAGACATTTCTTTCTTTTTATTCCGAAGCAAAATCTTTGGTTCAAGAGGTAACAAGAGTTGTTTGTAAAAAACGTATGTCCCCCATGATGGGTTGTCACATTTTCAGGCCCCTGGTCACTATGTCCTTGACCTACTAACCTCCAAACATAAGGGGTCATCTATTTGATAAGCCCAATCATGCTATCAAGTTTGAACGTATTGGTTCTGAAGTTATTTAGCTGAAACGATTTTTCAAGATTCAACCCCTAGTGACCTTGATCTTTGACCTACTGACCCCTAAAACAAGAGGGTTCATCTACTTTATAAGCCAAATCATGCATTTAAAGTTGAAGATTCAGGGACAAGTGGTTCTTAAGTTATTTTGCAAAAATAGTTTTCAATGTTCTGGTCCCTGTGACCTTGACCTTTGACTTACTGACGCCAAAACAACTGGATTCATTTACTTTATAAGTCGAATGATGCTATCAGATTTGGATGTTCTTGGTCAAGTGGTTCTCAAGTAATTGAGAGGAAACCGTTTTAAATTATCAGGCCGCTGTGATCTTGACCTTTGACCTATTGACCCCTTAAACAATAGAGGTCATCTGCTTTACAAGACCTATCATATTATCAAGTTTGAAGGTTTTGGGTCGGGTGGTTCTCAAGTTACAATTCAGAAGTAGTTTTCGATGGTCAGGTTCCATTAACCTTGACCTTTGACATATCGTCCCTAAAGTATAAGCAAAATAATGCTATCAAGTTTGCATGATCTGGGTCAATTGGTTCTTAAGTTATTGAGCGGAAACCGTTTTTAATGTTCAGGCCCCTGTGATATTGACCTTTGATCTCAGACAATAGGGTCATCTAAGCCCAATCATATTACCAGGGCCATGTGGTTCTCACGTTATTGGCTATATTTTCGCTCTTTCGACAGACGGACGACCTATCTACCAACTTCACCGACCGACGCGACCGACTGGTGCAAAGCAATAAGAAGAAAGGAGTTTTACTGAGTTTTACATGTTTGCGATTTTTTATGATATTAAAAGCATCAAAACATCTAACTATTCGTCTCATATCTATATCGATGTATTGTTTGACCAAATGAATATTATTAAACGTTTACAGAAGAGTAATGTATAACACAGATGTGTCGCATTAAGTAAGGTTAAGATACTATATAGATTGTCAAATTAACCAAAGCTGTTTTCTTTAAATAAAACAAGGCAGTCTGAAAGACAGCTAAATCCCCCGCCACTGCTATGGATAGTGAAAGGGTAAAACCTTTGATTTTAGCTGTGACCTTGACCTTGAACTGACATGGCTGACTCATGAATTCTGCATAACGTCTTGATGAAATGATCATTTGACCAAAGTTTCATGAAAATCCTTCAAGGGGTTTAGGAGATACAGAGCTGAAACCTTTGACCTTCAGTTGTGACCTTGACCTTGAGTTGACATAGCTGACTCATGAGTTCTTGATGAGGTGATCGTTTGACCCAAGTTTGATGAAAATCCTTCAAGGGGTTAAGGAGATACAGAGTGGACACCAAATGGAAGGCTCAAACCTTCGACCCTTAGTTGTGACCTTGACCCTGAGCTGGCATGGTTGACTCATAATTTCTGCACATTGTTCTGATGAGGTAATCATTTGACCCAAGTTTTATAAAATTCCTTCAAGGGGTTTAGGAGATATAGAGCGGACACGAAATGGAAGGCTCTAACCTTTGACCTTCAGTTGTGACCTCGACCTTGAGCCGACATGGCTGACTCATAAGTTTTGCACATCGCCTTGATGAGGTGATCGTTTAACCCAAGTTTGATGAAAATCCTTCAAGGGGTTTAGGAGATATAGAGCGGACACAAAATGACAGGTTCAAACCTTTGACCCTAAGTTGTGACCTTGACCTTGAGCCGGCATGACTGACTCATGGGTTCTGCACATCGTCTTGATGAGGTGATCATTTGACCCAAGTTTTATAAAATTCCTTCAAGGGGTTTAAGAGATATAGAGCGGACACAAAATGGAAGGCTCAAACCTTTGACCTTGAGTTGTGACCTTGACCTTGAGCCAGCATGGCTGACTCATAGGTTCTGCACATCGTCTTGATGAGGGGATCATTTGACCCAAGTTTTATAAAATTCCTTCAAAGGGTTAAGGAGATATAGAGCGGACACAAAATGGCAGGCTCAAACCTTTGACCTTGAGTTGTGACCTTGACCTTGAACCGACAAGGCTGATTCATGGGTTCTGCACATTGTCTTGATGAGGTGATCATTTGACCCAAGTTTCATGAAAATCCTTCAAGGGGTTTAGGAGATATGGACCGGACACGATTTTGTTACGGATGGAAGGATGGAAGGACGGACGAAAAGACGGACAGACGGACGGAAGGACGGACGCAGACCATTCCTATAATCCCTCCGCCACGGCGGGGGATTAACAACGTCTCATTAGTCTAAAACATGCTGACAATAACATGTCACACTGGCCTGAGTATGACCTATGTTTGTACGTGTGACATGTAGATGTATCGCATTAACCTGTGAAATAAATCAATAAATTATCAGAGGTGCAGGTTTTAGATATGTGATGTCATGAACATACATAACGGATTAACACCTATCTAAAACAATATTTGAAAATCTGAATTAGAATGGCAAATTCTTCATGAACACGTGTTATTGTGTAACTTCTTCATTTAAGTTGATGATTTGCCGGCTGATTTTGATCAAAATATATATGAATAATTTTATAAATAGTTTATTCAGTTTAGCTTCCCAGGTAATTTGCCTATTCAATATGTGTATTTATTTCAAAACAAATACCCAAAGAATATCGACAGTTTCGTTTTATTAAAACGGGTTTTCTTACAATTTTTGATAGGCTCCGTTATTGTTACAAACTCTGTAGCAAACACATTCACGCCCTGAATACATGTTTGCTAGGCGTAATAAAGCAAACGTATTCACTCACTATGTGTTTAGTAGGCGTTATAAAGCAAAGGCATTAACCACAATGTATTTAGCACGTGTTCTGTAACGCATTAACACAATGACTTTTTGTCTAGTAGGCGTATTCACAAACTGACTATGAGTCTAGTAGTTGTTATGTATCGCATTCACACACTGAATGTGTCAAGATCAACGCCCTTTTATTTCACTCATTTCATGAATAAATGAATTAATGTGTTGATTATTTAACAATACATTTGAGGCTCATAAGTATAAATTAAAACTATGATTCTAACAAACTTAGGTAAGACTTCTCTCTTATACGCCTTTCTATATCTAAAACTAATATGCCACATAATACATAAATGATGTCCCCATATATGACCAAACAATAATTGTTATGTTTTCGCAACCCACGTAGATGGTATAAACGAACATTTACACATTACCATTGGACAGGAGCAGTGTCAGCAGATATATATTATCCGCTAGCTATGGTAGCTTTTCTCTCAGTCAGTGTTAATATTACAGATCGCATAGCTGTTATTGGCTTTCCATCTAAAATAGTTCCTCTTTATCCAGTCACATTTCTTACACTGCTGATACATATTTCATCTGGTAGGTAACCAGTAAATGAAGTATTGTTTTCTTAGCATACAGTTTCTCTTGTTTTTGTTTTATTTATGACAGTCCAAATTAATTCAGTAATTGCATACTGTTATCATTATATTAAAAAGATTTCAAATTAGTCTAAAACGCGGAGTAACACGCTAAATATATGTCAATTCAATATCTGAGCTATTTATGAACCCCGGACAAACAATGAACGTTACAGAGCCTATATGACTCGTATAAATGTATAAAATTCTGATGTTCTTTGGAATTTCGAGAGCTTCCAAAAGTTACAAAGTTTGACCGTTATTTAAGATATCCACAAATTCGTTCGGTAATATTTTATTACAAAAGGATTATATAAACTTTCCTTTGACATGAAAACTATTGAAATCACATTCTTATTATACCAAAAATAGACATAATATTTTTATAGCTAATTATCACTAGGTCCAAGTTTTGATTTTATGTTGAGATCAAATATTTATTACTTGAATATTCGTTTCGATTTTGTCAGAATTATTCATTGACGTTTGAAAATGACGCTGTTTGATATGCGATCATTTCATTACCGAGTTTCAATAAAACAAACTGTAGATAAGATTACAAGTAAAATAAACAACAATATTTTCACTGCTGTATGAACCAGCGTTCTGTCAGATAAAACAACCGTATACTTTTCATTCACAAATCACGGCATTTCAGCATACAATAATTAAAGTCATTGGTATTGCTACACAATTGAATTTTTGACGATTTTTTATTGCCTATGCTAAACCGTCATAAAGAAATTCCATTTCTATTTTACCAACATTTAAAGACTTACGAAAAAATTTGAAGACGTGGAATTCCTTAAAGGTCCATTACTAAGGGAAAGTGAGTTGGCAATTTTTTTCATAGCCAGTGCATAGACTTCTGCAAGACACTAAATAATGAAGATTGGCAGGTCAAAATTTACAGAAGGTCTTTGGAACTCAAAGAAATGTATGTGTATTATGTTGAAATTTCAATAAATCGACAGAATGACCTCCCAGGTCTTTTTAACTTTCTTCATACTTCATAGAAAAATAATTGTACATATACTGCGATTTATTTCGAATTTCTACATACCAACTTTCATTTTCCAATAAAATGAAATAGTTTCTGTGCTTTTTAAAAGAAATTAAAATGTTCACTTTCCTTAGTATTGGACCTTTAAGACAGGTATAAAACTGCTGTCATGTTCAAAGCCTTTGCTCCTGATCATTTTACTAAAATGTAATTTCCTTCAGAAAAGAAGCTGACGAAATCAGTAGAGGCAAGTTATAATGGCATGAAAACGTAATTACTGTTTTATTTTTTCCGCTGACGGTTCATATCAGATACCAGTTGTGTGAAAAATGAAGCTTTTTACAGGTTTCATGTAGTTTTCTTGAATACTTAAAAGCATTTTTCTGCTCCGCAAATAATCCTGTGTATCGTTTCATCACAGCGTATTAATACGCCTAAAAGGTTATTGCATCCCGTTTGATTTTGCAAGAATTTAGGAAGTTTATTTAAGTAATAAAATTCAATTAGTTTGTTATTTTACGGAATCGTTTGGTAATAATATACAAGTGTGGATGAACGAAACACAGATTAAAGTTTCACAAATTACAAAAAAGAATTATGATCCTTAGTATCACAGGACTAATCTTTACCCTGCTAAATTTCTAAAATGGACTGCTCCATCATTCAATTTGGGCAGAACCACTTACTATTCAAAGGGATGTTCACTGAAAATTTACTGACTAAATAGCGAACAGTGCAGACCATGATCAGACTGCACGGATGTGCAGACTGATCTTGGTCTGCACTGGTCGCAAAGGCAGAATCACTTGCCGCCAGCAGGCTAAAGGTTAATGAGTATAAGTAAACATGTCTCATCGAAAATAGGGAAAATAGTATGAACAACATAAATATAAATTTTAAGATCTGTCAACTGAACAAAATATAATTTTTCATAGAAAAATGCAATTAAAATCAGAACTTGAGAAAGTAAACAACAAGAGCAAGCCAAACTCATGACTAGAAAAATGAACAACAAAGCAATATACAATAACAAATTGGAAAGACATATGTAAAGTATTGTTAAATGTAGTGGTTCAAATATGACGTTGCGTTAACGGACAGATTATTTAGAAGACAATTCGTTCATGCAAATAATCACATATTGACTGTCAAACATATAAATCGAGCTGTTGGGTTTTTTAAACTTACAAAAGATATATTCTAATACACCATGATAGTGTAATTTGTACATAACGACATGATGTGTTGTTGTTACTCAAAACGTATACTAGTATTTCTTTTAAATGAATAGGCTTTAAGGTGTGTTGTAATATTGAAAATAATCTATCATGCAGATGACCTTTAGTATTACTACCGTTCCTAAACATTTATCTATTTCTTCTTTCTTTTTGAAGGATAAAGTTTGTATTCAGATTAGAAATGTGATACACCATGTTGCTTCTAACGAGAGACAAAATCCGTCTCATAGCTTTTAGGGAATATGATTAGTTTTATTATATCTATAAATTCATCGTTAAAACTGGATTACGAATATATATATATCCGTTTTCCTGCCAATAATGTAGTGATAATGGAGACCTTATGAAATGCATGTTTCATGTTTTGTCACATAAATCAATTTCGTAAAAGCAATCAGTGCAAAACAAGATGAGTGTCGGTTTAACAGCCTTTTATTCTGATTTGTGTTTTCTCGGAAACAAATTCATATATCTGTTAATATTTTAAATTACACAGAAGGAACATGACTGAAAGTACGTGATATTCCAGTGAAGCAGCACTATAAAGTTGGGCATTGTGCTCACTGCTACAAGTAGACACCGTCGTTTATATGACTGAAAAATTGTTGAAAAAGACGTTAAACCCGAACACACACACACACACAGTTAATGACAAGCAGGTTAAATTATCTACAGCGTAGTTGAATCACACATTACATAAACAGCCATATCAGGTGATTCTAGTGAATGTACTCTTACTAATATTTCCAAGCTTTTATCATCGTGTATCACTGCTGTCAAAACATTTGAGGAAGTACTGTGATCAAATGTATGAGAAATCTGGGATAAATCTTTTCTGCTCAGTAACTCAGTAAAAATGCGGATAAGGTCTTGACAAAACTCGTATCAAGAAATACCAGACTGAATGTAATAATACATATGATTCCTCAACTTTGTATACTACTCTACAACATAATATTAATAAAGACATTCTGATTTCTCTTGTCTAAAAACAAATTGCTTGAGAGAGATTATTATTTTCGTCTTGTACTTATGACGGAGCATTTTATTGGGTTAACGTTAAAAACGTGGACTTGTGACGTTGTTGGTATTTTGTTTGTTGCATGCGAGTTAAGCGCCGTTTTCAACAGTATTGCAGTTATGTAACGGCGCGGACGTTGTTTGTCAAACCCATCTCCTTTTCATTAGACAGCATTTTAGGTCAGGTTTCCGACAGGGAACTAACTGTGTTTCACTTGTCGAAGCCTTGCATTTATATTCCTATGAAAGAGATTCTATCGCCAAGTATGCAGCCAGAACTCATCAATGCCATTAACAGCTCTTCACGTCATCTGGAGGATATATTATACATAGATAATCCGTATTTTGCTCCTATGGTGGCTAATATATATAGCTGAATAAGGCCAACAATGAGAATACCACTGCATCTGATTTTAGATTTACATCCTTCCATTAGTATTTTACATACGAAAGTATATAGGAAAGAATGCTTCAATTTTGGCATTTTCACTTTCCCTCGTACACCAAGCCACATCTTATGGGATATATATTTCACAGCTAAATAAGATTTGCCAGGGTCCCTACTCTTCAACATCGTTAAGCTTCTTCAACAGAGCTACCGTTATCATAAACTTTGTCAGTCGTTTACCAAATTTTATCACCGTAATTCGGGATTACTGACTGAATTCAAAAGTAATGTAAAGCCTTATCTGTTATAAGATATCTCACAACCTGACTTCTATGGAATTGCAATTTACAGTCTTCGTAAAATTCTCTTGCATAGCCATTTCCGACCATTATTATCAAAATATCAAAATTTGTTTTGAGACAAAATGCAAATTTTACAGTTGATTATTCCTTTTTGACTGTGCGATGACGGGACAGGTGGCGGCTCCACGGTAACTAGCTTTTAAATCCCCCTCATGGGACGAACTGGTGTGCAATCTGTCCCATGTCCTTAATGGAGTTTCCTTTGGTGTTCCGGCTTTTTGCAAAGTCAACGAATACTTACGTTTACGGTTTCATGGGTTTTGAATTTTGTATGTTCATATGAGCATATTTTGTTTTCTAGAATGATCCAGTGTTTACTGTTACGTGTATAAGGGATTCCCCTGGCGGGGAGTAATTTTATTTACACTGATTGTGCTTGGTGTTAAAGAGTGAGGTTTGGTGCCATTAAACTAGTACACACCACGCCCCCTAAATGGTGTTTTTGCCACTGATCGTTCCTAAGCGGTACCTTACTGTTCCTTCTTCGTGTATGTTTGCGTCTGTTTGTTACTACTCCGTTACTATTGCACTTTTGTTATTGCATTCGTCTGTGTTACTGTACACGTGCTCATGTCGGACTTCTGTTCTTGTTTCTATGCACGGCCATATTGCACACTATTCTAAAATTGGCTTGCAACATATAAATGAGATCTTAGGAAGGATATGTGCGTAATAATACACTCATAGCAAAGACCAAGGTAAGTTATACACATGTAACGTTAAACATATTGAAAAGTTATTCGTATCATGTAGGCTTATTGGCTATATTTACTAAGTCGATTAAAGGTCAGTTCGTGGTATACCTAATCTTAGCTAGTCGTGTTTTTGACTGTTTTGCTCTTTATTTCAGGTACATGAAATAGAAAAATTGGAAACCACAGGTCCCAACATGACATAAACGAAACTGTTGCAGGCTCGGTTTGATTGAGCCTGTACAATGCAAGCCACCGTCCACGCGTCTCCTTCTTAACATAACAAAATCATAGACGCACCATAGAATTATGATGTGAACCTCAAAAGTGATACTCGTGCACTATATTTGTGTACGGAAATATGAGCTTTTAATGACGTTTAATTCATAGTAACATTCATACTTCTTTTCTATATTAAGAACTTTATTTTTCTTTATAACCTAAAATGTTTTTTAAAAAAACCCACAAAATGTCAATATAATTCTAATTTAACCAAAACAAAAGCATGTGTTTTTGCATATTTTACTATGAATAGCAAGGCATGCTATTCCTGTCGGGAAGTCAATCAGCGGTAGATATTACTAATTCATAAATCACAGCATTTAAAACAATTCCATTAGAATCATTGAAGGTTGTTGCTGACTTCCTCCACCACCGAAGCTGGAAAGTCACCATAAGTTGTGTCAGTGCATCGTTAAACCCAACAAAAAAGAATTATTGTAAATATGTATTAGGAAAAATAATCGTGTAATAATATGAAATATAATACAAATTATCTGAAGATCCTTTGGAAACATAGAATGTAATCATGTAAAACAATAGCAGACACAATGACTCCAAAGAAACAGTAAATGTTACAATATTGCCTCCACATGGATACACATATTTGAATCGTACTGTATGTGCATTTTTACAATTTTCAACAACATTAAAAAAATCTCTCCCTTATTTTCTCTCTTAATGGGTAACGAAAGGCTGGTACGACCCATGTCACCGCATATTCCGAAAAATACACGACAGGAATCTTTCTCAACCATCAAAAGCCGTAGACTTACTATATAGACTGAAATGTGTTGGTGTATGTTAAGAAACAACATATACAAATATATCTTTGTAATTTAGAATGTTTGTCATGTTTTAGATACGAATGAAAATGCTGTTTTGCTCACATTTCATTTCTGTGTTACTTTCTTCAACAACAGGAGTGGATCGTTGCTGGCAATAAATAAGGCAGAAAACATTGATGCTGTTTTGATTTTTCCACAAATGGGATCATTTTTCGCATCAGTTTTGTGAAGGATAAAGCTTTTTTAATAGGAAAGCCAATAATGTTATGTCACTTTTTTGGAAGACTTAATAGCATTTTTATGCTCGCCAATTGGCCTGTGTATCGTTTCACCACATCGTATTGAAACACTCATAGTTTTATTACATTCCAATGACTTTTTGCCAGAATATAAGAAGTTTATTAAAAAATAAAACTCAGTTATTTTCATATACATTGTATAACTTTTATTTCACAGGCGGTTTTTACTGCACAAGTGTGGAGGAACAGTTATACAAATTAGAACAAAAATAAAATACAATTGATCTAAAAGTAAAATAGACTTTTTCTGCTGTATCTGATGCTTTATTTTTATGTCTTTAAATATTTCTTTTTTATCATGTAGAAATTATATTTAATAACTGATATTCATTTTTGTTTTAATTTCTACTACCACCCAATGTTAGTGTAGGAATGTTTTGGACTTAATTCTTGCGAGCAAATTTCGAGTAACTAACTACAATAGTTCACGTTGATGTATAGGTCCTGGTGTATCCATCGGGTAGCCCTGTAGGGTCATATGATTAAGATGACCGGGCAGCGTTTGCTCATAAAAATATCACTATTTAAACCATATTTAAACCATGTTTAAGTCTGGAAGGTTTTCAACTAGTTTGAACCCATATGGCAAAGAAATATAGACACACCCTACATGAACGTGTAGTAATGAGTCTGACCAAGATTGGGTACCTGGATAGATCTAGATTTTGAGGAGAGGTCATAGAAGGTGACCGGGAAGGATTCAAACTTAGAATATTTCACTATTTTTACCATATCTGGAAGGTGTTCGACCTAGTTCGAGCATAAACATACTATACATGTAAATGAAGGTATATATCTTGGATACAGTTTGACATCTGGAGTAGCTCTAGAGGCTATGGGGTAGGTCATACATTGATGTATGGTAGTATGTTCAAGTCGCTACATGTTGGGTACAGTATATGGATGTGTAGATAGATGATTCCACTTCGAAGAGTCAAAAGTCGTCCATTATATTTTTGGCCTTTGACAGACGGACAGACGTTCAAATTTTGCGGATAAAAGGGCAAGATACGAAGTCGAAATTTCGTGTTATTAACTCGAAATTTTGACTTATAATTTCGAGTTATTAAATAAAACGCGCCTGGCACTAATGCTTTCCCGTAAAAAAAGGCTGCACTTTTGCAATGTTTCAAAAGACTCAGCCGCTGGTCACATATTACGTTTCTTCTGTTTGCGAAAATCAATATTCAAAAATGGCTTAAAGGGCCATGCGGATTATCATGTAAATAGAATATTATACCTCGCTTATAATGTTAATAATGGTGTCTGGGATAAATAATTTTATAAGAAGTGACAAGAAAATGAATACTTTGAAACTAAAATTCAAAATCTTATCGGG
Organism: Mercenaria mercenaria; assembly: GCF_021730395.1. Classification (NCBI taxonomy): domain Eukaryota; kingdom Metazoa; phylum Mollusca; class Bivalvia; order Venerida; family Veneridae; genus Mercenaria; species Mercenaria mercenaria. Next base: position 59,802,517 of record NC_069368.1, on the reverse strand, counting down.
ATCTTGCCTTTAGACCTACTTCAGCTGGAAAGCGACATTTCAAATGAAATATATTGACCTCCTTGATTTTGTAATCTGACTTTCGTTGTAAGAATAGTTTTGACAATTACGAAGGTGAATTATGTCATTGTTGATAATGAAAGTTAAAGCAAAGCAGACGACCGTGACATATGGATAGACAAAGGTACATATCAAAATCTTTGTTCAATGAGAGATTTCCGTCTATCCTTCTGGTTGTCTCATTTCACAAAGTTACACGATGAAAAACCTACAAGTCAAGCTATTACTTGTTGAAATGTAACAAAATATATATTTCATACGACGTCCTGTCTTGTCTTAACTTACTGTATATTTCTTGGTTGTGTGAACTTTTATGCACACCAGCATCGGCACGCACCTATTTTAGAATGTTGCATTTAAAGTACACCATATTATACTAGTTAGTCTATTATATGTCATTTACAGATGACTTACTGTGTGATTGTCGTTTTGATACACTGATATATGTCTTACTTCCTTTAAAAGGATAAAGCTGGAAATTAGATACGCCACGTTGCTCCATAACGAGACAGTAGAATCCATTTCCTTGTATTTTTGAAATATAATTACTTCCACAAATTCATCATTAGACTTGAATTATTTGCGTAAATTTTCGACTATATTTCGGTGGAGTCATATATTCAAAAAGTATAACACCAATTGTTTAAATATTTACACCTGTTGTTAATGAAAATATATGTCCAAATCGCATTTTGGACAACAGAAAATATAAATACTGTCAGAGTCGTTTCAAAACATTGATGTTAGGTAAAGCATAATATTTGTTTGCGACCTATATCTTTTTGTACTCATAAGCTCTGTGATTTATTTTGTTTTAACCATTTAGAGATTAAAAAGACCTTCACATTCTGAGAAATTGATGCACATTTCCGTTAAAACACGGACATGTGGCGTCATATCGACATATACTTATCATACAGGTGCTGCCACATTTTGATAATGCTATTTATATAAAGAACGTTTCAAAATCAAAATGGTATCACAGAACGGTGTTACATTGCATTCACACACTGAATCGATTATTAAGTGCGTAGTATTACTAGACGTATACTCACTACCGTATTTTAACACTTTTAAACACGGTTACGCGTTGACGTCACTATTCATATCTACTTGCTTAATAAATGACATTGAAATGATATAAAATAGAACCATGTTTTAACAAATCTCAACAATACGAATCGGTTATACTCCGCTTGTGAAATTATTCAGCAGACGTAAGACCTTTTGTATTGTTTCGATAAATTAAAACGCGGTTCTCTTAAACATTAAACGTGAAACATTGGTTTATATTCTTTCTAAATACAATAAAAATGATTCAAACAATTGATTTTAGCGAATGAAATTTAAGAAAGCGTTACATGTCACCTTAAATAATATACTTAGTCTACCAAGTAGAACGTTATTTATCCTACCAAAGAAATTTCATGTTGGTTTACATAAAAGACATGTATTATGTCCTGTCTTATCCTTTTAAAACATTCAATGAGTTAAACATGACTTTTATATTTCGTTCCACTTATATCTCTGGATGAAATTGTTACCAAATGTTTCTCTTGCTTGAAGGAATCTTTTATCCAGTAATGTTTCAATGGAGAAGACGTATATCTACTTCTGGTCGAACAACATAAATGATTGTAGGGATAACGCATGCTTTTATAACATCTGCAGAATTCCGAGGGATTGGTTGGCACCCGGGCCGGGTGGGTCGAGGGTACCAACGATTCCCGAGGGATTCTGAAGATGTTATATCACGAAATGAACATACGCTAAAATCTGTTCCAACATAAAACGCGTAAAAACTAATAAACGACTTTATTATATACCTATATAAATTCTGTAAAAAATCGGCTTGTATTTCACAATTAAATATGAACAGGCAGACAAAAAATCCGTATTGTGCCTTTTAAATTCCGTATTGTACATTTTGTATTGTATGCTGCCGTACTACTATCTTTAATATGCATGACCTTACACAGTTCTTTAAATAACGCACATAATAACATCACTTAGTTCCATTTTAATATCGATAAACATTGAAGATTTCGTTCAATAACAAAACAACAAACACGAAGGTAGAGGTATATAATAAAAGGGTCATTATAACAGTAGCTAGATCTGGGATTTTATATACGGCTCTCGTGGATTTTGCAAGGTCGGATCACACTCGACGCTTGCGCGCCTCGTGAGATCCGATCTGGAAAAAAATCCAATCAAGCCGAATACAGCATCCCAGATCGAGCTACTGTTATAATAACCCTATTATATTATCCCGCAACGCCATAAAATGCGCAGGAATGTCTACATTGTTGTTTTTTCACGTTGACGTCATTTCCTTTTTAACTATCTGTTTTGGGGCCGTAATGCGTTTACGCTTCGCCGCGGAAGGGGCATATATAAAAAGGTGTTTTAACAACACGTGAGCACGAGAAACTCTCTGTTAACACACGTTTTCTCTCCTGTTAAACACCCCGAAAAGTGAGAGGAACAGCAGTTTTTTGTTGCCTCTCCAAGATATACAATTACAGACACGAAAACAGGCACTATGAATATTTGATTATTTACCATTTCTGCATTACTACGTGTACCTGCAAATTTGAATTTTAGAAGGTCATATATTTAAACTTCCCTTAATACTTAAAAACCTGAAATTATATTATTTCAGAATAGTTTTATGAAAAAAGGGTTAACAGTGATGATTTAAAATTGATAAATAATTTATAGAAACATATTACACTTCAAAACATTTTGCAGCTTACAAGTATAATACAGATGATTTATTCTGAGTATTCAGAGTCTTGCGTCAGCTTTCTGAATTTTTCACTGCACTATTTCCTGCAGGAATACACTGCAAACCCTGTCTAGTTCTATTATTTCATATTAAATCTGTGTTTGTGTGTTCACACTCATTGCCAGTTATATAACACAATGAAGACAAATCTTCATGGATAGATGTGGAGATGATGTAGAAATAGTATCATCCAACAAGACAAACTACCGTATGCTTAGGTAAACAGTAATAATATATCGGCTCTTGAGTGCAAAAACGTTCCAAAATTGCTTATGATAAAGTGAATAGTAAGTTAAGTCAGCCACACCTTATGTTTAAAATCAAACCTCACATGATAATTCAACTATTTCTTTAAAAGGCGGTGCTCTATTTAGAAGACTTTTACCACCATTACTACTGCATGTTGATTCGCTGGGTTTGAGAACATTTCGACCTTACACTGACAATGCTTTTAGTAACTTTTGATAACCTTTTCATTTTATTGAGAGAGACAGCTCTTAATGTCTAAAAACAAGAATTGTGTAAATCATTTCTACTTTATCAAGCACGGCATGTATTCTTATAATGTGTTATTTTAATTTATTTCAGACAAAACTGGTAATAATTTATTAGAAATATTTCGTGAAGTGTGAAAACAGAATGTTTCCACGCAAGGTATTGTAGTATGCTTCTTAAAACATCGACTGGTGTAGTCTGGTTATACAAACTACAAGAACAATGGTCCGCAATGTAAGTTCATGCAAATTTGTTTTAGTTGGATTGTGAAACTAATTCTACAATTGATAATAATCAGCACCGATACTTCGTTTCGCGATCCACGAAACATAGAAGCAAAACCCTTTAGAAGTGTATGCATACACGATGGATATCTGTATAAAATACAAGGACAATTAATGACGACATAACAAACACAGAAAGGAAGACTGGGGATTTTAAGTGGTTAATTGTACATAAAACTCCACTGATAATCTCCACTAATAGGCATGTATAAAGTGATTTTAGAGAACACTGAGCAACGAGAATTTGCTGTTACGATAACTTTGATGTAGGCTATGCTTAGCATATATATTGTAATATTAACCTAGCTAAAACGTACAGATATAATATGAAGACATACTTACATGTCATATAAGGGTTTCTCATATGTGTCACTACGACGATATGTGTTTAACGCCATTAAAGAATGTTCTTGGAATGCTCTCTTTTTCTTGTAACACTTGAGAGTTATTATTGCTGATTTCACGTATAATGAGCCTATTACAAGAATAATGACACATCTGGCGATTAAAAAAGTGGGTCATAATTGGGCCTAAAAATGGGCCTAAATACGAAAGTTTTTCAGAGTTATAGACACTAATGTTTCAGAATTGGAGAAATAGATAATGCGTTCTCATTATATTCCAATTGATATTTGCCTCTTGATCTACGAATATCAGGCATTGTGGTGCAAGTTTCATGTAAACTACTAGCAATATGTGCTACTTAGCTTTAAATTTTATTTATCAAACACGCTCGTTAAAATGTCGTTAAAATCGCTGAATATCCCGGGAAAGAAGTTCATGTATTGCCAAATAATACAAAACAAATAGTCGGTAATAAAGTTCTTAAATCTTGCTTTTGACCATATAAGAAGATACTTTAGAAGCACAGAGCCAATCAAAAATAGCAGACTCGGTTTCACTATGTTAATAAAATCATCATAGACATGCGAACAAAATTCCACATCTATTTTTACCAGCATTTAAATGTTAACAAAATATCTCGAAAAGTCTCAACATCCTTTTAGATAGGAATGAAAATGAAATTGTGTTGACGATATTTCCTTAACATTCTTGGTAAAACCTTCTTCAGTTTATTTCTTTGCTATTATTTTTGGTAAATAAGAGGAGTGAATCAATGTGTTACAATTCTCAAAACGAAATGGTAAGACAGTTCTTTCATGCAAGTTTGACTATAATACAAAAAAAATCGATGCTTTAAAAAATTCAAAAATATTTCTAGAAGCCTGTAGAGTAACCATAGTTTTTACTCATTTAATCTATTGCCCCTTTATGTAAAACTTTTTTTGTTTTTTTTTGTAAAATAAAACACTAGTTTTCTAATCAAACAACTGAAACTGTGTGCCACTATATGTTGCACTCCACAGTAAACAATATTCAAACAATTCATAACGTTTCATCAGTATACCTACATTTCTTCTTGAAAGTTACGAAATTGGTAAATTACCTCCTTTCACATTGATATAAGAACGAATTAGGACAGATATACACGGATATCACCAAATGTTTGATAAAGTAACTGATCTCTTTTATTACAGACCCTTCTTCAACTTCTCTTCAAAGTAGAATATTCAAATCCTGTCAAACATCTGGCTTTTGATATACCTTGGGTATTCTCCATGTATTTTGTTTGCCTTCAGTAAATATCGTAAAACATATAGATGCTGTTTTCAGTTTTTTTTCGATGACGTGTTCATATCTAATAGCAGTTGTGTAAAGTATAAAGCTTTTAATAGGAACAATAATGTCATGTCATTTTCACGAAGACTCAATAGCATTATTATGCTCGGCAACTTGTCTGCGTATCGTTTCATTACAGCGTATTGAAGTATTGAACTGAAACTCTCAGAAGCAAATTGCATTCTGCTAGTATTTGTTAGAACATATAAAGCCTCAAAGCAATTAAACTCGATCATTTTCTAATTTATATCGTTAATTTCACAGGCGGTTTTATTACTTCACAAGTGCGGGGGTACAAAACAAAACTTAATAGTTACATAAAGCTGAACTTACACAGTTATCTCAAATAAAAGAATTAAGAATATGCGTCTACATATTATCTCTGCTACCCCGATTATTTTACGTGTTTAAAAGCACGATGCAAGAACATTATTTATCTAAAAAGTAACCGATAAAAAAAAACATTAAAGATACACAGAGGAAAGAACATTTGGATTCTAAAGTTTTATTTCTTAAATACATATAGTACATGATACCCAAATTTCTCATTTTTACACATTTTAAAATGTCGGTTACTGTTTAAACTGAATTTGTAAATGTGTTGAACTGAATTATAGCGAAGAACAGTGAAAGAGTGAGAACAGCAAGATGATATAAAACTATACGGGTTTCATTTTCCGTGGTAACCATTGTATATTTTTCACTTTGTGCACAAATCTAGATGCCGACTTGTTTCAGACAGTTTACATTCTGATTATTATTGTCAGTACAACTTTCTAATTAATTTGTGTTATCATTACTTTAGCTATTCTGATATAATGTAGCCTGTCGTTAAACTTATTAGAAGTTTACACAGTATTGTCATTGATGAATTGTTTAAATAAATGCTCTTGTGTTTTGGCGTATCTTTTTTACTTATGAAAGGCTGCGAACAAAACAGAGTTGTCGGAGGACAGCAACGCTCGACTATTCAACAGTCTTGTCAATTGAATTAAGAAACGTTTAAAAAAAATGGGTACAATTTTGTAAAAATGCAAAACTGAGTTATGGAACCTGTGCAATGCATGTCAGCTCATCACAGAGGAAAAATGTGTGAAGTTTCCGTTTATTCCCATCATTTTGAGATACCAACTTACTTAGAAAACCAAATCGGGATACCGATGCCAAAGCACATAGCTCCACATATTCTTCGAAAAGTCGACATAAAATACGAAATAAATTATGTCGTGTTAGCATGTTTTTCGAAATCCTACATCCCTAGTGTAATATTTTAATGAACACATGTGACACTGACTTTATATAGTATCTAACTGATCTCACTGCAATGCCTTTGGGATACGTATGCCATGAAATTAATGTCTCTGATTTTGGTCTGCAATCGTTAGATTGTCTGTAAATGACATAATTATCCTAATGGAAGAAATCCTAAAAGTTATTACAGCGTCCGTTCAAGAAGCCGCATCAACTGGTTTTATTGCAAAAACTGTGTATTTTCTCGGAATGTTACATGTGTTCCACAAATGCATAAGTCAAACTCATAACGTTGCAATGCGTTCTGAAATATTCTGAAAGTGTTATGACTGTTTGAAAAGAAATAAGACGAATACAGAACAATCTTGTGATATAGAACGACCGTTAACGACAGTGGTTAATCTGATCTAATACAATGACAGTATTTGAAAGCAGTTTAGAGCACTTTGATTTCACCCATATCAGTGTCTGAACATAATTCTAGCAATCAGAACACTGCTCTGATACCGGAAAGGATAACGGCATCACGACATAGGATTAATGGAAATACTTTTTCTTATCATTAAAGTGATCTGATTTAAATTACAGCAATGTCTTACTTTTATCATAATTTATAGATGAAGTCAAATCTATAATAACTGTCACAGTATCTTTTCCATACCAATAAGAAGTATCCTGTATAAAAGCAAAATTAAAGCAAAAGGGAAAAGAAGGCAAAACTGTGTTAAATATACCAAAAAATATACATCACAACATGAAAATATATAAAGCAACGTGAATATAATAACATAAATCATATGTCACTATTACTTAAATTGATATGTCATCAGTTTGATATTATAAAAACAGTTGAATTCTTTCCCTTTTTCACATCAAATTAATTCACGACTAAATCACTATATACTTTCTCTTAATCATTCACAAACTACAGAAGTCTTTATAAATCAAAACCGCCAACAACTTAACTGCATCCCTTTGTTTCTTAACTTTTTATTTACGGTTTCTAACATACGGAAGTACTATTTTAAATTTTGAATCTATATAGACATTTAGGCATTTGTTTAAACAGCCATTCATAATACGAGCACATTCCATCAGTAATAACAGATATAGACTTGGTACTCTACAGTTAAACAAGCAATAGGTAGGGAAGATTTACCAATAACTGATGCATGAATGCAATGCGCAATAAAACTAACAGATCTGGTCATAAATCGTCTCCGTTATCCCTAGCATAGCCAAATTTGGTATGACTTGCATTTAAAATATTAATGGTGAATTAGAAGCATATTGATTTCGCGTTCATCTTACCAGAGTTATTCGAATCGACTGTCGTAAGAAAACGTGCTTTTCGTACAATTTGATCATGACTGAAACTGAAAATGTAGATGGTTTGATACTACATTACTTCCTAAAACTGACGTTTTGGTTTACATTTTCAAATTCCTGTACCTCCTCTGAGCAGAATATAATAATTGTAAAAGGAAGGAATGGTAGCCCTCTTACATTTTTTAGAATTCTCACCAATATACTATTAGTTTTCATTTTCTTGTATTTGATCAACACGTAGAAACTCACAGCAAAATATGATATTTTATGCCAAAAACAGGCTTTTTATTTCTCTACAAAACATATTACTGCATCTAGAATTTTGTGGCAAATGAGTTCAGTACTTTAAATTCTGTATCATAATCAGGAAAGTAATGCTTGTGTTTCTAATGCTAGGAAGAACATTTGAAATAGGTCGGACTGTGATTATGACGAGCGTTGTTTGCATATATCCACATATCATATGTAGACCTCGATGTATTAGTTTTCTATAATCTTAAAATTTAAGTCTTTCAATAATTTAAAAAAAAAACAGTTTTAGATTCTTATCTTGTATATGAAAATGGTTTACTTTTGCTTTAAAATTTGACATTTTGTACGAAGATACTGACTAAGCAAACCGCCATTTCGAAATAAAGTCAAGTTTGATAGCGGTAGAACACTCCCAAAGGTTAACAAAAGGCAAATTCTGCATCGATACTGCAAAAATCTGAACATAAATACCCTTTGAGGAAAGTCTTTGTTTTTGCATAGAATCAAATGAACTTAACCGCTGGCCACATATTCCATTACAGAGAATACTTAAGTTTGCGAAAGTCAATATTTTAAAAAAAGATTTAAGACCTGTAACATGCTAATAGAGTATTATTCCATGTTGATATTTTCTGTTAAGATTTCTTGGAAACTTGATTTGATATAAAATGACAAGCGAAACAGCATCAACTCAACATCGGTCGTTGAAATGATATTACTTTTTATTGTATCTACAAGAGTTTCAGCAGAGAGAATTAATTTAATGGGAAATATATGCAAAACTGTTCCATAAAAACCTTACACTTACCACGAGGGAGGTAGTTAAACAATTATTATGAATATTAACTTTGTATAAAAGATAAAACCGTTGTTGCTGAAAAGGAAGAAAGTAAGATAAGCTACCCAGATGTCTCAGAAATTTAACGTTTCTTCAGGACTGATGGAAAAAGATAATTACAGACACAGATCTTTATCAATACAAACTTTCTTTGTGTCGTTCTTGATTCCGTTTTTCACTAATATCAGATGCAAAAGGCTGTTCCTTCATTGAATTGAAGCTTTTAATACATCTCCAGTTGAAGTATATAAGATAGTATAATAATGTATTTCTCGATTTTAGTGACATTGGAACACAGCAAATCGTCACGTACTTTTCTTCTTAAAATTGTCTTTAGAATAAAGCACCCTATTCAGATATATCACGTCTAACAAACTGCCTACAGCGCCATTGTCGTATAAATACAGTAAGATACTAATTGATATTTTTAAATTAGAAATCAAATCTGATGCACCACAATGATCCTTAATAGGACGACAGTATTCATTTATTAATTACACTGCATCTATTAAGTAATTTTAGAACAATTTTTACATTTAGAATATACAGTTGTGTTTTAATAATTTTATACACACGATGAAAATATTGCAAAAATCTTTGCTATCTAAGACAAAAGTTTTCAAATCGAAGTTGACTAAGAAATTACTCACTGTATACTTTTGTCTTATACGTTGTAATAATTTAAATTGCAAGACATCAAAATGTATATTCGTGAAATATTATGCAATTCAGGAGTTTTCATTTGTAAATTAAAAAATGTTAATCATTCATCATACGTCCTATGACAATCATAAACTTTCCGTGACTATGCTAATTCGTTGAAAGCCCAATTTAAACAGCCACATTTTTGTGTTTTAAAAGCAGCTCGTATTTCAGTATCATTTGCGACAAATAAAGATATTAATGTTCAGTTACAAATGTTCAATAACCAATGACCTTGTGTGTTTAATTCATCAATTAAACTAAACAACAATTTAGAAAATGTCTAAGATTATGTATTGGTGATACAGTAACATAGTACACGGGGACATGAATATATTTCTGTTTTCTATACAATATTCATATATTGGAGTTTCCGAGAAAATAATAGCCGACTCGGTTTGATTGGGTCTATTCACGAGAGGTAATGAAATGTGCAACTCCCATATGTCCCCTAGCGATGGCTTAAGCAAAATTCTACTAGTCTAAGAGTAAAACTTTATGCTATCTATGATTCCAAAGGATCAGAAAATATTATAAGACTGAGTCCAAGTAAGTTTTTTATAGCTAAGTACAAAGTTAGTACAATATTGAAATTAACTTTTGTAGAAAAAGTTTACTCCCTGTAAAATACCAGGCCCAAAAATTCGCGAAAAAAACTTAAGTAATTATTTAGTTAAGTCTGTTATTTTAAAATTGTGCTATTGCTTAAGTTATTGTTATTTAATGTTGCTTGTTTCTTTAGCAATGTGTTTATAACAATTATACTATGGTTACTAAGCATTTCTCTGCAGTACTTATTTCAGTCGCGCAAATGTGATATTTCCATTTAAACATAATATATTTGCTTAAGTATATATATTATTTCTATACTTCGTTTTCTGTAATATTCAGAATTGTTCTGTTTTGATCTATGAAATAGTCATATACAATTCTGATTTAGATGAAAAGGTCAACATTAAAGACGCATAAAGGGCCAAAAATAACAGATTTAGCTAAGCAATTACTTGTTTTTTCGTGAAACTGGGGCCAGGACATGTAAAACATTGGAGTCGTCTTTGTTTTACTTTAGATAACTGCTTCACTGCTTTCTACCATATATCTGCACAGCTGCGTTTACTTACAAATATTCCCCCACACGTTTCTATATAAATTGTAAATTACGGCTTATTACTTCACAACAAGAAAAGGTAAATGCTAAAATCTGGTTATTTCAACAAAGGTGATGCATGTTTATTTTGACTAATATACGTATCACCTTTTAGTAAATATATATAGACTTTGATATGGAATTGAGGCCGGTTAAATAAGATGGTTTTGTTGTTTACCGTAGATAAACTAACTAGCCAAATAAAAGATGATGTTTATATTCTTATAATGTCTTAACCTTTAAAACTCAAAGGTGTTTGAATGTATCGTCAATACAAAAATCGTTAAATTTACAACCTGTATACTTTAATGATTCTAAAAGAAATGTTAGTATCGAAGCTGTGTGTATTTATATTAATTGATTTTGTTTGTTATTATCAGCTCCTTTTACACCATTCCGCAGTATGAGATATTTTGACTTTCTAAAAATTAGAATTTTGACGTTTCATGCATTTAAACTAAAATCTTACGATTGCTGTGCTTTTGTCCTATGTCTATAGCGCTTAAACTGATAATTCAAAGAGTTGCAGCTGTGCTATCATAGCTTCCATTAGATCTATACATAATATATGTAGATTTTTTTCAAATCTGCTGTACCTGAAAAGTGAAAAAGTAAATTTGCAGAAAATAATAGTAGATTATAAAAATCTTTCAAAATTAGAATCTACAAAATCACACTAAGAAATAATAATATTCTGTTCATGGTTTGCGACTAGTCGCTATTGTGGGCATAAATCTCTACCAAAAGCGCGTGTCATACAGGGTTATTTAAAAGGAGAATCCATTACCATTGCTTAAGATAAAAAAAATCGTTTAACATTCTGTGAGCCGTGTTACTCGGGACATTGAAAAGAAAAAAAAAACAATCATGTTTTGCTACGACTTGTTTTTGAAACGTAAATGACACCTCTGTTCAACATTAGAAAGATTTGCTGTGACAGTGCATATGAATATAGTATAGGTTCCTTAAAAAGTTAATATGGTACAAAAAAATTAGAAAGAACTCTTTCAAAGCTTGGAACAGTTTGTTAACATGTTTGTTAACCTTTTTTCAGCATTATGTCTGTTTTTTATTGTGTTGAATGGAAATAATGTTAATGTTAATCTTTTACATGACAGAGATGGCAAAAAGCGCTGCTCCAAATCGATATACTAAAGTATATTTTTCTATGCTGATATCATAGCAATAAATCAGAATTATTTCACTTCTGAATGTGAAAACGTTGGTTTAATAATCAACTTCCAAAGCAAACGCCAAGTGGATCTCTCTCCGTGATACTTTTATCACATGTTTCGCTCAGTTGAAGCAATTTGTTACCGAGTAATGTTCCAATAAAGAAGATGTATATGTATGGTCAGACAGCCAAACTAAATCTTTCTATTATTGGATTTGCATTGACTTACTGTGTTCTAATCTGGATTTTATCACTCTGTCTTCACGTGGTGGGATTAGAAATTTTGCGAAGTTCAATTTTATTTCTATTGTAAGTGTTGGCATATCTACTGCGTTTGGAAGATCGACAGCTTCTCATGGTTGTTTGTCTGGGATATAGTCATAGAAACTAATACAGACAATACGAATATTTGATTATAATGGTATTGTAAATTTGAATTGGAGAAGGTCATCTATTAAAACCTCAAATCGAGATTCGACTGTAAAAGCCTAAAGCTATATCATTCTAAAATGATTTTTTTCTTGAAGTAAAACGGTCTAAAGAAACGGAAACCTTTTTTAATATGGATCAATTATTTATAAATAGGGATTACACTTGGAACTATTACCTAGCTTATACGGACATGCAGGAAGTTTTACTTCAGACTTGCCAATCGTTTTCACTTTATAATATCCTCCTTGAATACGATACACGCCTTATCTACATCTATAAATTCACATTTCGCCTATTTTCGTGGGTTCTCACCCCTGACAAAACATATGGCCAAGATAACAAATTATTATGTAATTTAATAAAGATTGGTCAGAAGATGATGGAGAAAAACATAGCATCCAACTAGACACAGACAAACCATGTATGCTTACGAAACTTTATTTTCGACGTGAGTGTACAACATGATATAGATAACAGGTCATAATTTCTAGTCACAAACCAGTCAAGTTTTATATGCATTTATTGCTATTAACATGAACTTCAAAGTCATTAGATTCAAATACTCAAATGTTTCTGAAAATTCAACAAAATTTTCATTGATGAGTTTTATTATAAACTTAGGTGCCAGTTGAATGCATATCTTATCGTGAGACGGATTCTTGCTTACACTACCTTCCTTGAAGTCAGTTCATAAAGGGACTTTCAAGGGGAAAAGAAGGCATATAGGTTTGTATGTTATGAAAAAATACGGTGTCCTGGTAGGGATATTGTGAGTTCTCATATTGTAAGTTCGAAGCAGATAAGGTGCGATACTAAGACATAACAAAACTTCGATGGTAGAAAATCGAAAACATGTTGACGAAAACACGAACCTACAACGATACAAAGTCAAAATAACGAAACTACGATGGTTTAAAGTCAAAATTATTTCGTGCTATTCATAATCGTACTTCGACATTTTCATTGTTTCGACTTTCAACACCGTAGTTCCGACTTTCCTCATCGTACTTCCGACTTCTCAAGTTTTTAAAATCGTAGTATCGCCGTCCTGTCGTTCAAACGCACAGGTCTGTTTACTATTACATAAAGTAGAATATAATCATGTCTTCTAAAGATGAATGTATTTTATTATGGTTTTCGTCCGTTGTTTTGAATCCCTTGCGCATGTGTAACAGGAATGCGATACTACGATGATAAGAAATATGAAGGACAATTTTTTATAAATGCTCGTTTTCTAGAAAATTTTACAGCTTTTTCAAACTTCCCATCTGGCCTGTGTATCGTTTAAAAGTACTGTATTTCGATATGTTTTGCTAGAATATACAAAATTATTTAAGCATTAAACTATACTTTTTTCTATCTCTAAAATAATAAAAGGTAGGGGTAGATTTCCCGGATGCACAGAGCACCCTAAGCACATCTAGAGATCAAACATAGCAAAGCAGGCCCGCAAAAAAGACAAGGAAATGAAAACCACGCACCGAAATCGTAATCTCCCGACACCGCAAAAGACAGCAGTGCAAACTCAGACGTTGAAGACACACACGCACGCACACACAAAAGCAAAGAAAGCACAGCAAACAAACATACAAGTAGGAAAAAGCAAAACAGCGGGACACCGCCCAGGAACGGCCGATTGCCAAAATTATGGCAAGCAACTAACCTCACTCATAGTAAAAGGAGAGATGGCTTATATGCAAGAGGGCGAGGGAGGGTGGGGGTGGGGGAGGGGGGGGGGGGAGTGGAAGAAACGCCAACAGCAAACAAAATAACATAGTATCATAATATACGAAACGGATAAAAAGAAAATCAAGTTGAAAATTGATTGGAGCACCGCTTGGGAATTTTAGTAATCTATACATATAGGTAACAGGGTGTTTAAAAGTGCTTAGGGCATGCAAATCTCGCAATTTCAAATAAGTTTAAATAAAAAAGTAAATAAAGTGTAAATCAAACAAGTTACCGAATACTGCAGTGGCAATACAGAAGTCTCCTACTGGTGGAAAACTTTCAATAGTGACCTTGACCTTAGACCGACAAGCATATCATGGGAAACGTTTGTGTGTAGCACTATGTTGCACTATGATAATCCATCGATGCATATAAAAGTTATGGAGTGGAAACACTGTTTACTTGACCCTCAAAAGTGACCTTGATCTTTGATCTACAAGCATAAGTCATATACGTGCATAATCTACATATTGCTCTCTATTCACATACCAAGTTTTATGAACCTAGCTTGAATACGTTTGAGTAAATGCAGGATCGATCCAGATTTGGAGAAGGACAGATGGACAGACGGACGGAGGGCATTCCTATAGTCCTCTCCGCTGTTCCACCCTTAGGGGACTAACAACTCCCCGCTAAGGACTCTAAGATTACTGACAACATACAAGTTTATATAAAGTAAAGCATAAAGATGGTCCCTAATCTAAGGTATAGTTACACCAATATACTCATTAACATGTCTGAAGTCAGAACCCAAACGTAACTTCGAAGTCATTTTTAACAATACAAAAAATGTGAATAAACAGTTCTAGTGCAGGGTTGCTCAAGAAACATTTTTGTAACAGATCATTTTTAGGTGACGAAATTTGATTTTTTTGTGTAATTTTTAGCTCTTGTGGCCATGTTTCTTACAAACAAAAATTCTATGTACACAGTTGTTAATTTGTTACTCATGCACATTTCTGAGAAATTATAGGAATCAGGTTAACGGTTACTGAGATGAGGCGCACCATGAGAAAACCAACATAGTGCGTTTGCGACCAGCATGGATCCAGACCAGTTCGCTTTCAAAGCCTATTGCAATTACAGAAACCGTTAGCAAACCTGCGGATGCGCATGCGCAGGCTGGTCTGGATCCATGCTCGTCGCAAATGCACTATGTTGGTTTTCTCATGGTTCGGCTCAGATGTTGTTTGCATGTAACTATAACGTTAGATCTGGTGGCAACGTTTTTTTTTTTGTTTTTTTTTTTTCGTTTTTTTTCACGAATAAGAACAATGGAACAATCACTTTATAATGATATAAGGACGTGTAACCACAACCTCTGGTGGCCATGCTTTTGACAAAAAATTCAAAAGGATCACACAAGGAAAACTCTATAAATACTAGGAACTGGCAACGGATGGTTCTTGGCGAATCGGATTAATTAAAACTATCCTAGTACAGGGTTATCAAAAACAAACAAACAACAAAATAACATTCCTGTGAACTTGTGCCAACATTTTCTCACAAGAGAAAATATTTTAAAATGAATTAGTTTGTAGGCGGTGGGGTGGGGAGGGGTGGTGACAAATCAAAATAATCTTTCTAAATGTCCATCCGAAGAACGCGGGTGTAAAATTACTTTAAAATAGAGCCTACAGTTTTGACATGTGGATTTTATAAGAATAGTACATTACAAACATGTAGTGGAAAACATTCAACCTCTATGATGGACATGTTTTTGACAAGTCTAAATAATCTGAACAACCTTGGTACAGAGTTCTTCAAGGATCATTTATATGAAAGTCAGGCCAGCAGTTTGTGGCAAAAAATAACATAAGATAATGATAACAATGATAATAATAAAATCTTTTTTTCCCCAATTTAAATAAAATGAATAGTAAAAGAAGAAAAAAAAACTAAATTGAAAAATATACATATAAAAGTGACATCAACCCCTGGCAGCCTTTTATTTTGTAGAGACACGCCCAATGAGCATTTTTAAATTATCAATACAGAGTTTTCAGGAGTGACATTTTATATTTTTCTATTTTAACTTAGATGGCTATGTTTTTGACGAATCAAAATAAAGTGAACAATCCAGGTTTATGTAAGGATCATTTTTGTGAAATTATTTTAAAATCAAACTAGCAGCCAGACATGAAGAATTTGTTTATATTTCCACTATTTACGAATCGCAAAACTTTAAACCATCTTGGTAAAGGGTCATAAAATATACCTTTTCATGAGAGTATTTCAGAATCACAGTAGAGGTTAAGAAAGACATGTCGTTTTGTTTCTCTTTTTCTGTTTTTAGCTCTGGAAGCCAAGTTGAACCGTTCAAACAACTTTGGCAAAACAAAAATATCCATGCTAAGTTTCATTAACTTCTACCAAATTATTCCAGTGGATGTGTCGTTTGAAGAATAGTTTCAATGGACATACGGAGTGGTCACAATATCTCTCATTTAAGCACTTTTATTTTAATAGTAAGTATAGAGATACATGAAAGATAAAATAAAAGGTATTTAAGACTACAAGAATTATAGAGGCAGATAAAGTCACAAGGAAATAATAGGGATATGCAGTTTTGTTATTAAAGCGTTTGTTTAATATACTAGTAGTAGAGAATCTGTATACAAAAAAAATGTTGAGCATCAGTCTGATTGATCTAGGCATGTATGATCATAAAACAATTTCTTAATATTTCATTTCATTTTAAGCACTTCTTTGAACTGAATTCAAACTTCTAAAGTACATGGAGTTCCATGTAAAAATGATCAGAAGTTCGTTATCAAATTATCGGTATAAAAATGTATTCCTTATATTTCTCCTACATAGTTTTTTTTTTTACCCCTTTTACTTTTATTTTGTTGATATATTGTGAACAAAATTAAGACTGGAAAGGAAAAACAAAGGAAACTTTGGTACGAACATGAACAACTAACTTAAAATGTATAAAGATTTTTTTCTAGGTCGTTGTAGTTGTTCTGCACTTTATAACTATTAATGTACTATTCCATAATACAGACAAACAAAACTTGACATTCTGATTCCAAAATAAAAATTGGCAAAAGACCTAAAGTAGGGGCTAGGTTCATACATTACATAATCAGATTCAGAATCAATATTTTTAGCTTGAAATATTTTTTTGTAAAATTTTGTTTGAACTCTTAAGATGTTTTCTATACCAAATTCAAATTTTCCTGATTCTGATTTTATTTTCGACCAAAGCTTTTGTTTCCCGTTTCTTTTTTCAAGATTAAAAAGTAAGCAGAGGATGTCTCATTTTCCTCAATAAACTGGGTCTTTGATCTTATTTTTGCAGCGGTTGTTTGATTTTTATAAAATTGTTTTATATGACTCTTAAGATTTTCTATTTCTGGATCGTTTGTAAAACTATTGTCTTTCCTGCTTACTAAAAGCTCTAGCCTGTTTTCAAGTGTTGAAATATTTGGTTTATTTTGTTTTTGCTCAGGGCAAAAAGCAATTGTTATTGATTTTATCTTACATTCAGTTAAATCCCACCATTTTCTTTTCCTGAATAGTTTTCAAAACGTTATGGTACTACATCTACAGGTTCCAGAGTGTTTCTCAAATTGTTAACTGTTGTTCATTTTTCATGTTTGATGCCAGAATGTTGCGGAAACAATATACCATTTCATAATCAAATGGAAAGCAATAAATTTCATTCTACAGTTAAAAGATCATTGTAAAGCACATACTTAAAAGTTTCTTTGAAAATTAAATATTTGATACAAAGCCAAACAATGAACGTTTAAGTGTGGTGAAGTGTCTGGTGCGTTACCCGAGTATATCCTTATAGCTGTATTAATCGCGTCCTCTTGGAACTACTCAATAAAATTATTGTGAGTTAGGCAGATTAATTATTTGTATTATTCAATACATGTGTCCCTACGTTTTACCTATGGATAAAATATAGGCAGGAGTTTGTATGAGTAGAAAGTATTTTATTTAAGAAATAATAAATATGTGCCTATATTTTATCAGTTAATAAAATATGGGCAGGAGTTCGGATGCGTAATAATTAAATCACGAGTGCGTAGCACGAGTGATTTAATATTCGCATCCGAACGACTGCCCATATTTTATTAACTGATAAAATTATTGGAACATATTTATTATTTCGATTCTAACGTAAATTCTTCGCATTTTACAGCACTACATTTTAGCGCGATTGTCATTCGGCTGGCCATATGCTATTATAAAAACCTCCCCACGAATGGAATGCGTTGCATCAAACGGAATTTTCCGATATTCAGTAAATTTTAATTAAAGTATTAAGTAGTTACTGCCGTGAAAATGTTATTTTCAATAACATCAAAGGTCGGATATAGAAATCAGAGGTAAATACTTAATTCAAGGTTTATATATGCAGTTTCTAAAAATAGTACACGTCACCTACATGATGGCACTGAAACATACACGCCAGAACATTGCGGCGGCATATAAACACGTAAAAACTTGAGTCTGGAAGATTGGAAAATTAATTATAATTTATTTACTGTCAAAGTAGAATCTAGTTGACATTTGTGGTGCCTACAACGCAGAATTTGTAAACTACACACACGACCAGACATAGATGCACTGGTGTTGAAGTTGAAACTTACCGGGCTGAAACATATTCTTACGGTAAAATATAAACAAATAAATTCATCAGTTAGATATTGTTTGTTTCAGAAAATTTGATGTACTTTTTATTACTACTACATAACACTGAAAAGGTCGAGTATTTCGTCGGTATATAACGGAAGCAGAGTAGAATCTCAGTCGTGTTACAATCGTAGGGCGGAATGGAAGAGCTATATTTTATCGTAGATTCATGTATAGGCGATTTCGCTATATGTTTATATAGCAACTGCTGCGGATCGTGTTAGAATTATGTTTCATATTCACTAACAAGATATAGGAATACATTTATTATTTCGATTTTAACCACGGTAAATATTCGTATGAACCGTTGAACAACATATTAGCATTCGGTTCATAGTTTGGTACAATGCACAGATAAGCAGAGCTCAGTGGAATTTTTGTAAGTATTTATAAAGTAGTAACCACATAACTCACAAACTATTTATGAATAGAAATATCAAACAAAAGAGACTATGTTACATTTGACACAGTGTTAAGAAATTAACACAGTTATGACGCCATATTTCTGTAGCGTCTCGACTGAAGCATGTTGTCTCGTTAGGAATTTCACAGAGATCAAAACGTGTTTATGATCTCGCATATATGTCAGTACGAAATTTTATCCTGTTACTGTTACATTCATGAGCATGTAATAAATTAAGGATATTTTCTGTGTATTGCATATATTAAAATAGCTTCATAACTTAATTGCAAATATTTCAGATTACACGAGTGTTTATTTGCAAAAGACACTGAATCGCTTTGCTTTTACATTTAACTGAAAACATCTAACGAATATGTACCTTCTAAATTTCAAAATATCAAAAATTAATGCGAGGTCTTGTCTTTTGAGCGGTCGTTATTAAAACTAACACAATCGGATAAACAAGATACATTTGAAACTAACGATAAATGTAGCAATCGGTAAAGAACATTTACCAATAACTGACTCATCAATACGATACGGCAATAAAACCAGAAAATTTGGTAACAAATCACCTCCGTTGTCTCGAGTATAGCCAAATTGAAAATAAAATTATAAGAAATGAACATGGTTCGACATGACTTGCATTAAAAGACATTTATCCGAAATGTCTAACGTTGAATTAAAGTACAATGATACACACGGATCTAGCCCTACTTATTGGAGCCGACAGTGGTGAGAAAACCTTTAAATATTTCAGGGTTTGTCATACGGTTCAAATGGGTTATTTGATTTTGGTTGAAATAGTGGGATGGATTCTTTGTCTGTTTGTATGATTCTCGGACGTATATATAAAAACTAATATTACAGCCATGGTCTGTTAGAAGTGTGTGTTACTGCAAATTACATTTTTATATAATAAACAATACAATATTTATATCCCAACATTCTTATTCAATGAAGAATTTCTCAACATAAAGACTCTCGTCCAAAAGTACTGACTATGAGCCTCTATTTCCTAACACTTTGATCAGCTGCAAATATATTGCTAAATCAGATAAAAAAAAGTTAGTTTCCCTAAGCAATATAGTTCTCACATTAGCTATAGGATCCTGGCGAATAAAATATTTATTTTACTTTTATACCACAGTTAGGTAAATAATGCTTTCATTTACTGGCAATGGAATACTTGATACACGTAAGACTGTGAATGCAAAGTGTATATAACAAGCCTTACCTTTGAAAATAAACTTTGGGAAATTGTTATACTATGTGTACATTATTCTTATATGCAACACTCAAACTCAAAAGCTGGAATGACTAATCCCATAAATTGCATGAATTAGCTACATTTTTGTTTGAAAACGGGTAATTCGTATTTTTTTAGGAAAATGCTCGATGGCGTCAATTGTAGCTAGAATATAAACACCCACAAAGGATTCCAAAGGCACATCATTTCACGATAACACAATAAATGATTGTCAGAAATATTTCCTAAATATCCTTTGAGCACAGTCTTGTTACTGCACTATTTCAAACAGACTCAGCCGCTAGCCACATATTTCATTACTTAAGTTTACGAAAGTCAATAATCAAAACAGCTTTAAGGGCCATATTGGTGTAACATGTAAATAGAATAGAATTCCGCGTTTATAATATCAAGAACGAGTTCTGGAACAGATCGACAGGAAAAACTGAAATAAAACATGAAAAGGTTGAAATTAAAATTCGAAATCTTATCGGGTTTTGGCAATAAACAACTTCAGATGGAAAGCGGAATGAAATAAACATATTCAAGTTACGATGAACCTCGATGTAACATGGCTTACACTGTTAAAGTTTAAAATTACGAAGGAGGATAGTTTAACAGAAATAACAACCTTATTGCTGAAAATGCAATAAAACATGGCTGCATCAAAGACGTCTGTCATAACATTTGGGTGACTTAGCTAATTTCAGACCAAATTGTTCCGTCAACGATGGCTTGCCATGTATTGTTCTCTATTCCATATTTCAAAAAGCGAAGTTGTTACTAAGACAACCCCATAAATCAAACTGTTAATCTATTTCAATTAATTTCTAAAAATACATCTTTCGACACACCACCGTGAACAGCTAGGTATGTACAAGTAGATTCATGGACATTGAAACACACCAACATCGGTTGGCATCTTTTTCAGAAGGCTAACATAATTAACGTTGAAATATACCATACCATTGTGAACAGACTATTATACAAATCACGTCTTGTAGATGGCCTGTAGCTCTATTGAATACACTGAGATAATTCTTCTTTCTGATGGAAATTTGATACACCGCGTTATTCCTTAATGAGCTGATACAATCGATTGTTTCACATTTTTTTAACATAATTACTTCTATAAATTCATCATTAGATCTTAATTGCCTACATAATTTTTTTACTTGACTATATTTTGGTATTGTCATATATTTAAGAAAAAACATATTACTAAATGTTAATTATTTGAACTAATTGTACATTAAAATATATCTCGTTTTAACTGTACTTAGGTTGAAACCGCAAAGCAGTGAAACCTATTACAATCGTATTCTGGAGACTGCAAGAATATCAATAATGACAGTTTTCACTGAAGCAGATTAATCCGCCGTTTTATTTCCGCACTACTTTTATCGATTATTTACGAGTATACCGACCGCTTATCTCTCTTGTAAAAGTTCCTTGTCAGGTTTAACAATCGTTTCAATGCACATGATAAAAGAAAATATATTAAATGATGCATCTTTGAAAAGCTCAGATCGCAAGCTTTCTAATGGTGTACATCTTTAGAAATATGACACACTGGCTGTTTAAAAATAGCATTTTCTATAGATTTTTAGCGTAAAGTATCGACCGTAAACTGTTAAATGTTAAAGGGGCATGCCTAGTTACAACTGAGTGCAATTAAATGTCTTCAGAAACCATGTGTAAATGAATCATTGGATCAAAGAAACATCAAACATCACCAAGCAATATACTTAAAGAACACAACACATACGGCGCCACAGCAGCAAGCGAATTCGCTGCGAAAACCACGCTATTTTACCTTTATTCTTGATTATTTTACACGCACCTGTATTTATTCATAAGACAACATCAGCTCTCAAAATGTCAGCTTAACATTCCAGCAATAATAAGTGAAATTCACATTTTACTATATATCAACTTGTTTTTGTATACTTTTGTATGGATAGCGATTTATTATAGACAGACGCTATATAGGTGATTATTCGCCCAAAAATGGAATAGTCCGATATATGTTCTTCTTGGAAAATGTAATAAGTTCTTCTTTTACGTATGTCTAGCTCATAATATACGATTGCAAAAGTTTGATCTGCTAGATGTAGGGTATGCCTCTCTAATTTGAATAAAAAAGACATTGATCTAATATTTCTATTATCTATATTCTTTTATGAATATTTGTGTTTTTAATGAAACAGACACTGCATTTCTTATTGGTATCATTATAGTAGATTTTAATTAAGCCGATGAAGGGTTGCCTTACCCAGCCGCCCGTCAGTGTGTTTCACGACACTTGATGGGTTTAGTCAAAGCAGAATTTCTAGTATATAATGTAACATTGGTGCAAATAGTTTGAATGTTATATTGTTTCATAAAAGTGACTTGAACTGTTACAGCGGAGTGGTTTATTGGCCATCAAATGCGGGTTTCAACCTTTCTGTGCTTTCAGCGCTTTGATACTTAGTACTACCAATGTCCAAAAACGTTACCTATGCTCCCGTAGAAAATCTATGTTGATTTATATAAAACATGTATTATGTCAATCGATTTTTAAAAAAATCAATGAGTGCTTTTTAAAAATTTGTTTCACTGTTTTCTCTCAGGAAAATTCACATAGTTGCAGAGCAATGTTTCATTGAAGATGTGTATATGTGTAGTCAGACACCCAAACTAAATCTTTCTATTATTGGATTAACATTGACTTGCCGTGTTCTAATCTGGATTTTATCACTTTGTCTTCATGTGAAGGGATTGGAAATTTTGCGAAATTCAATTTGATTTCTATAATAAGTGATGGTATATCTCCACTGCATTTTAAAGATCCACGGAATCATTTCGCTGTCTGTGTAAGATATACAATTATAGAAACCAATACAGACACTGTGAATATTTGATTAAGATGGAAGGAAGGCCATTGCCTGTACCTAAATGTAAATTTCAAGCTGGGAAGGTCTTCTATTCAAAACGTTTCTTATTTTTATTCTATAAAAGCCTAACATTACATTATTACAAAACATTTGTGATGAGCAAATGACTTAATGGCGGATCAATTATTTAATCAAATGGACTACACTTCAAAATATTGTTTCCAGCTTATAGGGATTCAGGAAGGTGTTTCAACTTCTGCTGGAATTCACTACAGACCCGTCGAAAATCATTAACAGATACGTTGTCTGTGTTTGTGGGTTCGCACCCCTGACTCACTATATAACACAAAGATGACAAACCATCTTCTAATTTAACACAGATGGGTGAGAGGCCGATATAGATAAAGTACCATCCAAACAGACACCAACAAACCACTGTATGTTTAAGCAAATTGTCAAATACTTGCGACTTTTGAATGCTTATCGTATAGTATACGTTCTATAAGTTCTTGTAAAAAATCATGTTAGATAGGTACGATGATGATAGGTACGATGATGAAAACGCGATATTACATCGACATTTCACCATCGTACCATCGCATCTTCGCGATTTCATCATCGTGCCATCGCCTTTTCACCATCGTACCATCGCTGTTTCATCATCGTGCCATCGCACCATCGCGTTTTCGTCATCGTACCATCGTACATCGCGGTTTAGGATTCAATAAAAAGTCACGATTGTCCAAACGGAACACCGTAGATAGGATATACTTTAGAAATAAACAATTCTGAAGACGGCTGATGAGACTTAATACAACAGCACTTTCACTGAGCTAGAAAACATTTATATCGTACTGACAATTACGAAAGTAAGATCGTGAAATCCCTGGTTTCGTTTGTTTGTTTGTTTGTTTGTTTTGGGTTTAACGCCGTTTTTCAACAGTATTTCAGTTATGTAACGGCGGGCAGTTAACCTAACCAGTTTTCCTGTACCAGTACAAACCTGTTCTCCGCAAGTAACTGCCAACTTCCCCACATGAATTATCAGAGGTGGAGGACAAATGATTTTAAACACGATGTCTTTTATCAAATTGTCACGGAGAACATACGCCCCACCGGGGATCGAACTCGCGGCCCCGCGATCCGTAGACCAACGCTCTCCCTACTGAGCTAAGCGGGGTTTCATTGTCAGTGTTACCATTGGACGCTGTGTCAGAATGAAAGAAGAGAAGCCCGCCGGAATAATATTTTCTTTGAATTTATATTTTTAATCATCATCAAGAAATCCTAACTAAATTCCACTTCTATCTTTGTCCGCATTGAAATATTACCTAAAAGTCTAGAAAAGGCTTTAAATAGAAAAAGAATGCTATCGTGTTGGCGAATCTTTGTTCACACCCAATTCATTTGTAACTACTTTTAGTTCATATCTTGAAATATAAAAAAGGGAGTAGTGAATCAATAGAGGCAGAGTTATTATGACATGAAAACATAGACGTCTTTTATATTTTCTCCGATACGGGCTCATAATTAATACCAATTGTGTGAAGGATAAATCTTATAATAGAAACGCCAATAATGTCATGTCATTTTATGGAAGATTTAATAGCATTCTTATGCTCGCCAATTGGCCTGTGTATCGTTTTATCGCAGCGTATTTAAATTTCGAGGAAGTTGCTGCATTCAGATTTTTGCGAGAATGCGTGAAGTTTATTTAGCCAATAAAACTCAATTATTTTCTAATTTATAACGTGACTTAATAACATGAAATTGCATTGGTGAACAAAACACAGATTAACAATTTCACGATGAAGAAATTACATTTTATATACATATCCAAAAGTAAATAAAAATACAAGCGTATACTAAATGATTTATATTATTTTATATTAGTATCTTTGACTGACTAAGTAATATACTTTCGGGCACTCCAATCCTATCTACCTTGGATACATGCAAAACATGATATCAAACATTCTCAGTTGCTATATTTCTAAATATCTGACCTGCTCAAAATGAGTTTTTTTTGTATGTTGAACTTAATTCTTGCAATGTGTGACACGCGAATATGAAACAAATGATAAAAAAAAATCATTTTTATGGCTATATTTTAGTACTTGTTTACAAATCTGATGCTTAGTATTTATAACTTAAATCTAATGTCACTTTCTTTCCATGGACCATTATTAAATCAGCTATCATAACATAGTATAGCTTGCAGTGTAAAGTCATTGGAAAATATCCGCGGTTTTATGTTCATACAAATGATTACGTACGAAATGCATTGCATATTTCCATATTTGATGCTCAAATCAAAAAACACACCCAATGATTTAACGAAAAGTAACATGAAAGTGAAACCAAATTTTCTAAGCATCTTATTTTGAATGCATTCTTCTCTAGTATAATATGTTCATGCACAATTGATAACTATGGCAGAACTCTCAAATTGTAGCTAACTTATCACAGAACCATGCCTTGGGGACCAGTATGCCAGGATATAAATCTCTCTGATTTGTTCTGCAGTAATTATACTGACATGATTATCCTAATGGAAGAAATCCTAAATGTTGCTACCATATTGTCCAATCAAGAAGCCGCATAACCTTTTTTTTTGCAAGAACTGTGTATTGTTCGGAAGATTCTAACAACTGTTAAATGTTAAAACAGAAAAAGTGGAAACTCCACAGGTCGCTCAACACAACAAAAAATGGAAATGTTGCAAGCTCGTTTATAATGAGCCTGTTCACGGACGGTAGTGGAAATGCATCCTTCCGTCCACGTCCTCTAGCCCAGGTTAAGTAGAAGAACTCAACATTTACACATGTTACAAGTACCAAAAAGAACTTAGAAACATCCGCACATGTGTTCATACGGAAGTGCACATTGAAGCCAAATTTTGATCATAAAACATTGGACTGAGTTCTGAATAGTTGGACTGTTTGAAAAGTAGAATGATGTAGAGCATATAACCACATGGTGAAGAATGACAGATTAAAAAGACGTCTTTTTATCCACTACAATGACAGGACTTGCTGTTTGGTTTCATTCACTAACAGTCGTTTGTTAAGAAAACCTTCCAGTGTTTAGTGGTATAACACATGCGTTATTCGGTCATCATCCATTACAGTAATATCAACCAAAACTAGTTTTGAGAGAGGAAGAGGACGGCTTCAACAGGAATAATATTCTTCAAGTTCATCTCTTGTTACTATGGTAACGAGACAGTGACTACCTTTCAAACAAAAAGTATATTACCAGTTGACCCATCTGCAAGGGAAAGGTTACAATTTGTACTCATTTATATAAATAATATGTAAACTTAGTGATATCTTTATACTGCAAACTAAAATTATGCAATTTGTACATGAAATCATGTCTGACCAACTACCATCAGCTTAAATAAACACATGGTACAGGCTGGAACAACTGATACGGGGACTGGAAACCGGCATTTATCTTATCTTATGCTGTCGTCCAATCGAAGCGTATGCCGTAGGTTATTCTGCTATTACTCAAACACTTACGCCTTACTGTTTAACTCGTCCTTTCAGTGAAAATATGGGAATGCATTTGTTGTATTTTTTGTTGAAAACAAAAGTTCTGTCATGAAATTATTGCCTGCATCTGTTTTTAAATGGAAAATATCTACATTAATGTTACTTTTCGCCCTGTGAAAATGGCTAAATCTAGACTTGTCTTACCCAGAGAGAAAGATGTCGTTTTTTACATGATATTTGCCTTGTTGATTCAGAGTATTTAGAACAAAAATATTAGGACATATTTTAATGAAAATAGCAAGTCAAAACTGTAAACTGTTGCCTGAAAATATTTGTTTATGATATTGCTCTGTTCTTCACCATTTAAATGCGTGTTAAACCTAGATGATTTTCTGCAGTTTTATCTAAAAGTTCGGAATACTAAATGTAACTTCGTTGTCGGCCTTTTTATAAAAAAAAATGTTATTTTAATTTAAATACATTGAAATGTATTTTTCACACATCAGTTTTAAGATTAAATTTATTAAACTAATTTTTGGAGTTTAAACAACAGTTTCGTTTGAAACATTCCCTACATTCAAGAAGAATGTTTGTTTCTGTATGTAGAAATCTGACATTATAAACAATAATTATAATTATGGCTCTACAAGATTAAGAAAAGTGTCAGCTTTCTGTTATTTTCCATTTTTTTTTATTCAAATCCAACAAAAATCGGCCCTTTGATAAAGGTTTGAAGTTACGTGGTAAAATATTTCTTCAGGGAAGTGAGCTCGAGTTAATTCATAATAATTAAGCATATCACCACATGCAGTCGCAAGCTGTTTTTGCTTCAGAATCCCTTTAGATCAATCTCTGCTCATCTAATTATCGCCACTTAACGTGTGACTGGTAAACCCTTTGAACAATAAGTGTTATAGCTCCATGATTAACATGAGGTAATATGCTAATTACACGCTAATCGATAGTAGCGAAAACAAAATATCGATCGCTAACGACTGGTCGATATTTACAGGTATGGACGACAGCATAATACAGATAAATGTATTGATTTATACGGAGTTTCTACTCCCCGTATTAGACCTTCCTGGTACAGGTAATGAGAAAGAGAAATAATATCACAGTTAAAAAGAATAGATAAATGCTTTAAATATTTTATCACAACATGAAAACAGCAAAACTTATCAGGCTCTTATATAGTTGACATTTTATGAACATGATACAGTGAAGTTACATTCGACCTATTTTACATATAAGATTGACTGCTTGACCAGAACTATTTATAACTTTACTAAATATTTCACATGTATATTATATTAGATATATATTGCATAACATTCTCTGTATCTATCGGCTATTAAGTGTTATTCACAATTCTGTAAAGAACAAAAATATCTTCTCAATTTCGAAATAGATGACAAATACCTTGGGGCACATCTCTTTAAGCTGTCGTTTACTGTTAAACAGTAACAGTTGTAAACCTGCCTTTCCACTATATAACTGAAACTATCGATAAAACAATAAAGCATTAATACATTAATAATACACAAGAAAACAAGCAAAACTGGTCACAAACTCACCACTGTTGTCTCTTGAAAAGACTAATTGGAAATCAAATTATTCGGGAAGGACACGGTTGAACATGACATTTAACCAAAATGAGAATCACATTATTTGGGATCTGCCGCGACTTAATTGGAATCGACAGCAATGAGAAAGGGTTTAAATATTTCAGAGTTTATCGTACAGTACAAATGGGTTTATTTGATCACTGCTGAAAATAGGAACTGTAAAAGACTTGATTCTACAATCACTTTTAAGTCATTGAGCTGCTGTAATATCAAACGCTTATTTAACGTGGCAAACAAACGCCACCTCGATATGTTTGCGGTACCTTTTAGAATTCTAACACTACTGTACATTTATCATCTTGCTTACATATTTAGGCAGATACGTTTTACAAAGCATCATCATGCAAAATTGAAATTTTAGTAAGATCAATTTACTTGAACTTTGACCTACTGATCCCCAAATTCACTGATCACAGGCAATCATCCTATGCCGGTTGCAGACATTATGCCAAAGAGTTCTTAAGTCACTTTCCGGAAACCATTTTTAGTCTCGAGGTCACTGCAACTTTGACCTTTGACCTATTGACCCCAAAACAATATGAGTCATTAACAGACCATAGGCAATCATTCTATTGAATTCGACTATTGCGAGACCAAGCATTTTCTATTGATAATAACAAAATGGTCTACCGATAGACCGACTGACAGACCGACAAACAATGAATCAGTGTTTTTTTTTAAATTAAGGACCGAGTGGCGGGGATTTCCCCCTGCTATAGTGTTATAAGGCCTGTAGCAAATAAAGTTCTAAATGGGAGAAGACCTCTAGACTCCTGTTTATTTTGCAACTTCCATATTAATGAGACCCCTGTAACCCATGTGAGCCAAACAATATGTCCTCTCTTCTTCGAATGGAGAGATGGGCGAGGAGGGGAGGGCGATAAAAATATGTCTACCTTGTCATTTTCATGTTTTCATTCATTTCCCTTTGGGGCAAATTTCACATACAATCAGAAATGAGCATGTTCAAAAATATTTCGTAATAATTGCATGCGTGCGTGTGTGCGTAATGTGCACTGTATGGCTTGAAAACCTCTTTTAGTTAGACTGCTATACTTTTTGAAAATTTTAATCAATGAAAATCAATTTGGTGAAAGTTGTGTTCTATCTGTTCATTACTGTTAAATGCAGCAACTGACTCAAACAATAAAATGGCTTAATTAATACATAACATGAATAATATGAAACGTTTCACTTCTGTTTGAAAATTTGACATTTTGTACAAAGCAATTTAATGATTCTGCTTAGGCAATTCGTCTTTTTGAAATAAAACCATGTTTGATGGCGCCAAAAACACTCACAAAGGAAAACAAAGGCCAATCTTTCGACGATATCGCAATAAATGGTTGTTACATATATATCTTTTGAGAAATCCTTTGTTTCCATATTGAACTGAAAGGATTTAGCCACTGGCCACATATTCCATTACTTAAGTTTGTGAGGGTCAATATTTAAAAAGAGATTTAATGCCTCTATGGCGAAAATGGAAATAGAATATAATTCTGCGCCGATAATATTTATAACGATTTCTCGGAAACATGATTTTATTTGAAGTGACACCCAAATGTAGCATGAGAACGTTGAAATAAAAAATCTATACTGTATAGTGTTCTGTTTTCGACATAAAATTAAGCAATTCCTCAGCAGAAAATCTTCGGGCACATGGAGAAATGATCTTTGACGAGCCTCGATAACGGATTTATGAGCAAATTGTCAAGGATATCAGGACGAATTCTGTGTTATTTGCAGACACAGAAAATAGAAGCAGTCAAACGTTTCAAGATCTGACTTATTTTTGATAGTATGGTCTTAGTTAGTCTCATAAGCGGGTATCACAGAACAAATTGTGTAAATAGCATGATAAACCTACAGCATTTTTTAATGTCTCATATTTCAAAACGAACCATTCTTCAATGTCACAGATTTTTCTGTCTACAGACTGTACAGTATGACAGATTTATCACTGTGATAATGTACGTCTTTTATATGACATTTGTTCGCGAAACAATAGTAGAATTAACATTTTGAAGTTACCCTTATTATCGAAAGTCCATATTCGCTTTACATACAAGGCATGTTTTATGTTTGGCCGTATAATCAATCTCTTATATAATTAGATCATTGCAAAACAACTTAGTTTATGTTTGGTCAAATAACTCCATTTTAAAAGGACAATCTTCCAAAACGATACTGATATTTATATTTCTTTAAGGTTTTACAATTTAGCTTTCGTCTTAATGGCCTGAATCTTGAAAAAACATCCAACGGAATAGCCAGTCAGTTTCACAATTTGGTTCCAAAATACAGACTCGTCAATTAATTAAAAAGTAAATCACCATGTACTCTGAAAGAAGAGAAATTATGAAAATTATTTTAGCATGAAATGGCGATCCTTTGAACTTATGCTACAACCTGATTTTTGGAAACTGAAAACTACTGTTAAATATGATACAAAAAAAAGAAAATCAGTCTTTTACTTTAAAAAAATAATGTGGAGACCCTAACAAAAGGTATTTAAAAGTCTATAATTAACAGATTCCAACAGAAGGAACTAATTTCCACATTTTAAATAAGTGTGTGTTTTAACCTTTAATTTATCTGTATATCTGTTGGAAAATGAATAATGTGCATGTAAATACAGAGATGTCGAAGCATATTAAATTGTGCTTCATGTGCATCGTTTCTCCGTATTAAAGCCTTAGCAATAAATCAGAATTATTTCACATCTGAATGTGAAAACGATAGTTTAATTATCAATTTCTGACTATATCTCTCAGTGAAACTACTACCAGTTGTTTCGCTGAGATGAAACAATTTGTTACCGAGTAACGTTTCGTAGAAGATGCATATGTGTGGTCAGACCTCCGAAATAAATCTTTCTTTAATTGGGTTTATATCGATTTGCCTTATTCTACTTCTTCTCCACTTTATCACCCTGTCTTCACCTGCACAGATTAGAAATTTTGCGAAAATAAAGTTTACTTCTATTACAAATGATGGTATATTCATTGCATATAAAACAGAACTACGGCTTCTCTTCATTGACTTCATATGTATACATGAGAAATAGACAGTTATAAAAACTATTACAGGCACGTTGAATAGTTTTGAATATATGGGAGTATCACATGTACATGTACCTCAATGTAATTCATTTCAACTCTTACCTTCTGTTCTGTAAAAGTCAGATAAATTATTCATAGAAAAAAGTTACACCTCAAAACATTCTTTAATACAAGCTAATAAAAGCTTGAAGCCTAAGATATTAATACATGTTTGTATGTAACGCCTATTTGGAAATATATATGAGCCGTGCCATGGGAAAACCAACATAGTGGGTGTGCGACCAGCATGGATCCAGACCAGCCTGCGCATCCGCGCAGTCTGGTCAGGATCCATGCAGTTCGCTAACAGTTTCTCCAGTTCCAATAGGCTTTAAAAGCGAACAGCATGGAGCCTGACCAGACTGCGCGGATGCGCAGGCTGGTCTGGATCCATGCTGGTCGCAAACCCACTATGTTGGTTTTCTCATGGCACGGCTCATATATTGTTTTCGCACCTTGTACGGACATGCATGACGGCTATTCAGAGAATTGCTTCGGGCTGTAAAATACTACAAACTTTGTCTGAAGTCATCCCTAGACCAAATACATAACACCAAGATGACAAATGATCGTGTGATTCAACACGGGCTGGGTGAAAAGATGATGTAGAAGTAGTATTAGCCAACCAGACAGGGACAAAACACACCGCATGTCTCAGAAACAGACATTTCAGAACATATCATATTATAGTTAACAAAGCGAACCAGTCTAGCATTTTATTTGAAACTGATATTAGTTTGCAGTTCATACGAACTTTCGACCTTTTTAAAAATGCCCAATACAGCATAGTTTAAGAACAAATAATTTTGAAGACAGATTGCGTTAATTAGTAGTTCACTGAGTTAGAAAACATTTCTACCGTACTGAAAATGCTTTTAGTAACTTTTTACTACCTTTCTACTTTACTGAGAGAGAGACACAGCTCTAAATGTCTAAAATTAGAATTGCGTAATTCATTTCTTCTTTATCAAATCCGACAGGCACACCTATTACGTGTTATTTCAATACATGTTGTAATTTATTACAAAATATTTAATGCGAAAACAGAAATTTTCGTTCAGAAACAGTGCCTCTATGAACGATCTCGTAATAAGCCACTGAAAATTGTAATCTTTCAAAAGGGTCAAAAACGAATTAGTCACGTTCTTTAACCGTCCTAGGAGAATAAAGAAAACCAACACAAATGGAACATACTGTAAAACCAGCTTGGAACAGTCAGTTGCTAGAACAAAACAGGGTTAATTTAAACCGGTTAATTTGGCACAAAACCTCAAGATTGAACACAAATTGGAGAACAGTGTAAGAAAAGTACCACAATTGAGTTCTGGAAATGGTTACAAAAGTTACAACATGAAAAAAGCAGAAATAATCATGTAAATGTATGTTAGAAGTTAACACAATGAACCAGGTAAAGATGTACTCAATGACTGTAGAAGACAGAACAACAAGAGAAGCAAAAGAAATGCGAGTCGCTCTGACACTAGGTTGAAATATGTTAAACATATATATATTTGTAACACTATTATCATTATACAAAATAGACATTTCATACGTATCATATTGGCGTGAGGTTTTCCACACAGTTGCGTCACGATGGCGATATAATATAAAACGCAAAAATGTAACGTTCTTGGAATGTTCTATTTCATCTGTTTATTATTATAAGTTATTGTTGATTTCCTTTCCTCGTCTCTATTGCAAAACAACAGGTTCAATTATCTGGTGATAGCCACTATGTCGCGTCATGATATAACAATCATTCAACGTCCATTATGTTATGTTAAATAAGCATACAGTAGTCTTAATTGTATAAGGCAAGTAGGGAAATTGTACAGTTCCTATTTGACATCAAATAAAAATGTTTGAAGTACATGTAAATGTGCACGTATTATTTCAAAAGATAAAATATATTTATAATAGTTTTAACAATAGTCGTTAGCATTTGAGATTTAGAGATGAAAGAAGATCATGTGATCAAACGAAGTGCCACTCGAGCAAAAATATCAAAAGAAATAGCATATTGGATTTCGTATATTTGGCTTATTTCATTTGGCTTTCAACAATGGTTCGGATCGCGAATCACTGGTCATAGAACAATTTACAATCCGGGCTGTCCTGTCAAACGCAAATGATTACCTGGATGAGAACGATTTTGTGACAGGAAACTGCTCAATAGTTCGCCGGATCCTCAAAGTCTTGGCTTAGCTAGACTAACGGCAATTTTCTGATAAACAAAAGTAAAACTTAGCTTTATCCAACATTTTTTTCTAAGTCAGTTATCCAAACTTCACATACCTTATCTTTAGGATGTGAACTTACTAGTACTGCAAGTGAACTTGTAACTTTAGCACCTGCCAAACAATGAAGAGAGTTAGACTTATCAATCATTCAAGAACGATTTCAAAACTTTCTACAGGATTTCAATAGTATCACATTAAAATACTGTATACATGTCTTCATCAAATCTGAATAAGATCTTTCTGCCAATCAGTACTATGTATTTGGACACCTGTCATTTTTTTAGTTATATAAATAATACATATATGATATTCGTTAATCTCCTTAAACACGATGATTATCCGTCACTACAAAGAGAGACAACCAATATTTTCATGAACACTTATAGTTTAACATTGGACACATATTTCATGAAAAAGTACCTATAAAGCTATTTCACTGCGCGCAAACAAACTATATGTGATCCAGGTTGTTTGTTTATTGGTCTTCAAAATTTAAACGACACCATCTTGTGTGTGTTTTTTTTTTTTTGTTTTTTTTTGAAAACACTATAAAATATATAAAAGAAATATTGATGAAGGACTTTTCTTCAACTACTTATGTATTTGCAATTAACCACAAATCACTATATACGAACTAGCTAATCAGTCGAAATTGACATAGTTTTGTCAGGAATTCAAACTTACCTCAGCATTAGGATCTTGGAATATTTGGGCTCGTCCATAAAACGGTCATAAGAACATAGGCTTAAACGGCACAATGACCTGTAGTTTTAACCCAGGCAAAGCGTTTGGTACCCGAACTGCAACTGAACTTCAGATAGGACTCCACTAGGCAGCACATTTTTAATAATGTTTAACATTAGATAGATAGCATGTTAAAACACACAAGGTTAGTCTTAATTTTTCTTTTACCATGATCACATATGATTAATATAGCAATAAACCAATATGGTCGGAATACAGATCAAATCCAGCCCGATGCTATTCTGTAGATTATATTATCACATGTTTGACGTCGCGGGAGTGTAATAAAGCCATTAAATAACAATGATACACTAGTGTAATAAAACTTTGACGTCGACGTCATTTACAGTATAGGAGACGTTGGTCAAACTGACTTGTTTATATAGTAAAAGAAAGTAGATTTGTTGATGTTCCGACAGGAAAGGATAACATGTGATAAAAAGAATATTACATTTGTGACTTTACAGACTGAACTTATTAAACTCGTTGAATAAAATTGATAAAATGCTCGACAGAGCCTCGCATTTTATCATTTTATTCAACTCGTTTAATAAATTCAACATGGAAAGGCACTCATGTAATATCCTCTATGTATATTATCAATAAGAAAAAAGAGTGAAATACGAAAATTTTCATGCCACCGTATTTCATCTACGAGCTTGTATTTTTTTTTTTGTTTACTCTTTGTAACCGGTGCACGCATAAAATACGGAAATTATTAAAACTGAAGCACAGAACTCGTGGAAGTTTCAACATCCAACGTTTGATACTCATTTGCATGTGTTATTGCTTTGTAAAATTTCACATTGAAACATCCAGTCGTAGTTTTAGTGGTGTGGGCGTGTAATAGCATACGCATTTTACCAAACAAAGTAATTTTAAAGACATTTAGGAATGGCAGAACAATTGTTTGACGACCAACAGCGATGTAAATCTCATTTTAATCTCTCTTGCAACATTGGACGTAACGAATTAGGAACTTGTTTATTCCATCTAATATCAGAGCACAGAGCAGTCAGCCCTCTGTCGCCGTGAAACATGTCAACTTGTTATGCAGACGCATTAAAATTGTATGGGTGTGTTTAATGACTACTGAACAGAATATTGCATCTGATAAAACTCATTTTTAACTATTGCATGTTTTATTTGTATCAGTCAAGATATTTCAGATTCTTTTTAATTTGCTTTTTCTGCTAAAATAAATAATTACACAAAAACAAAGTAAAACGGATTTTAGTTTGCATTTTGAATGAAATAAAATTGCAATAGTCTGTATTAAACAGTAAGATTAAGGTTTTAAGTGATGGTATTAAATGTAAACCGAAGTATCACATAATTTTACAGTAAGTTACACTGTTGCTGTTGTTGTTGTTGTTATTGATGGATTGTTCGGTTTTCTTCACAGTTATTTCGTGCACCCTTGTAGCACCATGTTACTGGTGGTTACCTTTCACAATAGATCTTTTTTTTTTTCAAACGCTGAATGAGCTTTATTTTGTGCCACAATTTTAACCACAAATATGTTTTGTATCTTATCAACGTGTACAGAGAACTGAGTTCTTTTCAAAACACAAAACCAACGAAAATGGAACTGACTATGACTGTTGTAATGGCGTGAATATGTTGCATAAGAATGTTACGTTTACTGAACTACCCTAGCTATAGTACAATTCTTTAGTCTTTCTTCTGCCAAAATTAAATATTTAGATAGGTTTAGTAGACGGCTGGCACGTTGTTAGTCAACAAACATAAGGATGACACTGACCGAATATTGTGTAGAAGTGCAGAAATTCGGTCAGGAAAGGGGAACACTTTCTGATTTAAATAAAAAAAAAGCACTTTTGGAAGTAAATAGAAACGATAATCCATACTCTTACTCAATGCAGTCTTTTAGGCAAATGTTGCTCACATACAAGGTAGCAAATAACGAGTCGAAAAGGTCGTTATTATATGAAAGGACAAGGACAAAACGAAAGCTAAAAATGGGGATACTGGCTGGAAACCGTCAACAACCTTGGTAGGGTAAGGGTCTGTTGTGCTGGACACGTCTGTTGTGCTGGAAATCACTGCCATACACAACCAGCTGCATGCTGACTCTCAGACTGTAAATTGTTACCTAAAAACTACATAGTTATATAATGGGTATTGTGTATATTCAAATATAACTTTTCTATATTTTATGCAAAACAGGATAAAATTAAAATTTAAATCTAAAATTTTCTTGGCGCTTCTTTTCTTGCGAGTATTATCCTCGATTTAAAAAAAAGAGAAACAGATAGCATACGTTAAAGATGATAAAACTGAACCTGAACTCTGTGTGGTATTCACCTTTAAAACATCATAACATTTAATTTTGATGCATTGTTTGTTACATCGTTCTAGATCACATCCCTTTATTGCTATGACTGTATAGATAAATGTTGTTCTTTTCTAACAAAAAAATCGCTTTATCTACTGCATTAGTTCTATTCTAACTAAATAAGTATGCATATTCTCTGTTAGGAAAGTAGCTTTATCTCTTTCTTTACATCTTTACATAACATTAAAATCATTATGGAACTTTAAATACGCTTCTATAGAAAAATATTGCTCCAAAACTTCCATTCGTTTGATGTTGAATACAGTATGCTTAAGGATCTATCACAGAAAGTAGTTACGGTTTGGAATGTCCTGCTATCATAGAACCATGTTTACAGACAGCGAACATTCTTATAATCAGAAGTTAAAACACTGAGAGACAAAACGCAATCCCTTTCTTCAGATCATGGGATTTTACACATGAATAGTAGTGTTAAACAGAATGTGATCGACAGATGAAGTATTACTTACAACCGCATGGCACTAGCAGATTGTATCATACTTTTTTATGTTAAATGTTGACCTTGAAGAAAGTGTGGGATGAGGTTGTTCACGATGTGAAAACTGAAGTCTTCTTTCTTGCCATAAGTTTTGTTTCTAAAGTTCAAACAGTCATAGTATATTAGGTACAGACATCAATGTATATGACAGTACTCCATTGATGTTTACATATACCTTATACTGAACAAAAAACCGCTTTTATTTCTGTTCGGTAAAGTGGTAGAACCTAAGACAAATATTTTATAGCGCATAACAGCTGCTGTGGGAGATTAAATTTTGATTTACGTGCGATATATCATTCTGTGTCTGTAACTGTGACATTCCTTTGCTTATAAGTAATTACACGATTATTTCGAGCCCAAGGTCTAAATCTGCGTGTTCCTGTGACGATAAACGTGGGAAGCTTACTACTATATTTGTGATTTCTCTTTAAATAAAACTTGTATTATTTTCCTAGAGAAAGTCAAGTTTGATATGAATGAAGTTACAATAAAAATGTATCACTTTACCCTAAGTCTTCTGTATGGCACTGATATTTAAAGGAGAATTTTATTCATTTTACACAACATGAAAATATACTGTCTCATTCGTTGTACAGGCGTCAAGAATTTGTAATAACTGTACTGCAGATTAGTTCGGGATAAAATCTTTTGAAATTCACAACAATTCATACAAATAGCTGGTTTCTGAGCCATGCTGCATTTGTGATTTTTATCACCGTCACCCTCGTATGCTTTGTTGTTTTGAGTTATTCACATGAGTGCGAAAGTCAGTTGTTGAGTTAATTTAAAAAGAATGAATTATGGCATTCCACGCAAAAATCTAAACGCAATCACAGATATTAACAGATAACGATCTCTGTACAACGGAAACAACAAAGAATATGAATGAAAATAAAATCTGCAAACACCGGAATTAGAAATAAGATTAGCCTTTAATGGGGT
This sequence comes from Mercenaria mercenaria, assembly GCF_021730395.1. NCBI lineage: Eukaryota > Metazoa > Mollusca > Bivalvia > Venerida > Veneridae > Mercenaria > Mercenaria mercenaria. The sequence continues at coordinate 59,764,148 of NC_069368.1, read as the reverse complement.
TTTAACAACAGCTGCCGGGACCAGGAAAACCTAATTGTATTACGAAATTGCGAAAATAATAACTTAAATTAATTATTGAAACTACAACATTAACGCAAAGTAATTATGCACCTACATAATTATCTAACAATAAGGGTTTACCCCTCTAGATATGATACAGTTTTGGAGAGCACCTTACACTGTTATGATTGCCAACTCTTACGTGATTGTCACGTATAAGCGGCTTTAAAGGAAGAAATAATGATGTTTTTTTCTGTATTTGCTTCTTACAAATAGGTAAATTCAGTACCATTAAAGGTGAATAAAAGAAACAGAGATGACATAGAATTTGCTATTTTAGTTGCTTTCTTGTTCGTGGTATTCAGAGACATTATCTGTATCAGGGTTATGTATAGTCTTTTCTAATCTAATTTTTACACTATAGGATTCTGTAAAGTCCTTGAAAGTATATCAAGCTTGTTAAAGTCGTCAAAAAGACAATAGGTCTATCGCCAAGGATAAATTTTAAAGTAATTGTGAAAACGACATTCACGCAGTTTCATATGTTGTCAGCTAGTGAATATTTGTCTCCAGTTAGCGACTACTGTTCCGTTTATCAGCTCTGTTCCCAACTACTGCGTAACTTTCTGTTACCTTTCAAAATTCGATACCGTTTTGTTGTTTCGTTTACATTTCTTTCGACTAACTCGCATTATTATGATGAAAGTTGGAGAATCAGCATTTTCAAATAGTTTTGTTTTGAGTATTACTTAAGCGCGTAAAAATGCAGCAGCGTTCTTTCCTACACTTATATAATTGTCTTATAACCATATTGTAGACATTTAAGCTAATAAATATTATCATATGCAGCAAATACCTCTACAAAACTTATTCGATAAATAACATATTAAGGACTGTTCTTATTTTGATAAGGGCATTTCAGCTCAAAGAGTTCCTTTCCTGCTTAAACTAAAAAAAATAGTTAAAACATCAAGCCTTTTAATGTATCCATCACATATTTTTAAAAATGCACATAGCAATCAACAAATAAACGCTATATTCTCCAATCTCAATTCTGAAAGAAATTTCAATTTAAGTTACCGGTATCAGCTTGTTAAAGGGGAATAATCAAATTTGTCATAAAAGGCAATCAACATTTCCGATAGAAAGAGGCTAAAAGACTGAACAATTAAAGGAATAAAATGCAGCATTTCAATTATGTAAACTATTCTCCATCCTCAAAAAGGGGTAGTTTTATGGCATGCTTTTTGATTTACAAATGCATTAATGCACGTGCAAATACAGAATTAGAACATCGGAATCCATTAGAAGCCTGAACTTTCAGCAAATAAAAACACATACATCTGCTTCCTAAATAAAAATTAGTGTCTATTTCGGAGGCTTTGTACGTCTTTCACGTTTCCTGTTAACTTAAACAACATACGGGATCATGCATATTGAATGAACATGTTGGCTTAACTTAATGCCAGGAATGTGAGTTTTCGAGAGAAGTTCTTACTTATCTAGAAATGTCTTACAAAAGAGGTATAAATAGGCTACAAAAGATCTATACATGTATATGTATAAAAAAAATTCTAAAAGGAATATTAAGTGTTCATACACAAAAACAGATATTAGCTCCATAAATAGATAAATAATTCTCTTAAAGTTGTGTTGGCTAATTAATATACCTCCATAATATTTCGAAATAAATTGCACACCACTGGTATCATCTAAGAGAAATAAAGTCAAAACGACAAAAAGTAAATGCTAAGAATTGATTATTTCTATAAAAGGGATATAGTATAAAAGTATTCATCACCTTTTCTTTCACAATATATGAGGCCAGTCAAAAAAGTTGCTTTTGATTACTTTAGATACTTCGTAGGGAGAGTCAAGTTATAAAAGTATAACAAATGATGTATGTCTATATTCTGTAACATCAAAGATAAAAGGTAAGGGTTGATTTCCCTGAAACACAGAGCAACCCAAACAAAACTGAAACACTAAAACTGTTAGATTGCATTTTCAATGATCAAAGAATCGTAACGACTTTAAAATCTGTCTATTTTCATGATTTTGCTTGAAATTCGTGTGGTTCGTATTTTCGAAGCAGTGTGAACTTTGAGCTTCTCGGATACCGGTCTACATTATGAGATCTTGTGACGTCCGTGTGGCAATTTAAGTACGGAATAAGAAAATAGCGTATCCCCTTTTCAGAGGCTTTTGTAACCGCTTCATTCATTCATTAAAGTAAACTCCACAACGTCACAGGACGTTACGCTGTACCAGTGCTGTCTATATTTAGCAAATATAACTAATTTACACAAAACGCACCGACAGTACAAAACACCATTTTAGGTGCAAATTTAGTTAGGAACAAGGCTTGCCAAAGGCTTCATTGTTATATACATAAATAGAAAAATTGCTACTTTAAGAGTTAATCAAATAAAAAGACATAATACATCTTTTGTAATATATTTACAATTGGCTCACTCCACTATTAAATGGTCGTTTTTCAAAGCTATCAAAAAGAAATAAAATACCACTCTATTGTCACGCTATTGTATAAATAATATATTTAAAGAATATACTTTGTCATGTTGTGATGTAATCGCTCTTAGAGGATGGTCATGTTGTTCAATTTATTTCGGAATATTACGGGTGTGTATTAATAAGTAAACGCAGCATGCTGTAAATGATGAGTTATAGACGGATACTGTTTTTTCATTAAAAAGAAAAACAAATCCATTAAAATAGCACGCACATTATTTCAAGTCGTACTCAAAATGGCACTGGGATGAAGGTTAAAGGTACATTCAGAGGCGATAATACTGTCTGAAGGGTAGCGAGATCTATGAGTCTAGTGTTTTGGCATCCATGCTGGTCAAATAAAACCACAGCAGACGCAAAACCCGATTACTGATTAGAAACCTCACTTGTCGATACATGCACTCAGAGCCTTGGTCCGTGGTTCCTTATGACTAAAGTCTTTTAACGTTGGTGTTTCCTCTTCACTTTTTAAAGCCATAATATTCGGTTCCGCGCTCGCAATTGAAGCAACATCCTCTGATAGTCCTAGTCTATCCGGTAGATAACTAGGCAACATGTTAGTTGTTAAATTATATAGTTTTGCATTTTTATCATTTAATAATTGTATTATAATATTAAATTATAATTTTGTTTTTCAACAATAGAAATAGGGGAAATTTCCACTAGACAATTTGTGTCTGTAAAAGACTATTGACTAAACTTTCAGGCCCACATGATAAGAACAAAAGAAACGATATGCCATGAAGATCTTGTCTGATAAAAAATGAACACCTGTCAAAATGTACTGAAATATATTTTTAACTAGAAATGTGTCCATGGGACACAGATGCCCTTACTACATGACAAAGAACACAGATCAACTTTGGGAAAACAACATGTTGCTATTTAAAAAAAAAATGCAAAAAAAAAAAACCCATTAAAATGAAAATTTTTCCTAGGTCAGGGGCCATAACTCCTACAATACTGAATGAATCCGGACGCGAAGCCCCAGGTGCACAAGTGCACATGCTAGCCAACATTCCTGTAAACTTTGGTGACTCTAGGTCAAATACTTTTGGAGCTACGCGCGACACAACATTAAAATGACCAATTTTTAACTAAGCCAGGGGCCATAACTCCTACACGACTGAATGAATCCGGACGCGAAACCCCAGGTGCACAACTGCACATGCTGACCAACATTCCTGTAAACTTTGGTGACTCTAGGTCAAATACTTTTGGAGCTACGCGCGACACAACATTAAAATGACCAATTTTTAACTAAGTCAGGGGCAATAACTCCTACAAAACTGAATGAATCCGGACGCGAAACCCCAGGTGCACAACTACACATGCTGACCAACATTCCTGTAAAGTTTTGTGACTCTACGTCAAATACTTTTGGAGCTAGGCGTGACACAACACTAAAATGACCAATTTTTACAAAGTCTGGGCCATAACTCCTACAAGACTGAATGAATCCGGACGCGAAACCCCAGGTGCACAACTACACATGCTGATCAACATTCCTGTAAAGTTTTGTGACTCTACGTCAAATACTTTTGGAGCTAGGCGTGACACAACACTAAAATGACCAATTGTTACAAAGTCAGGGGCCATAACTCCTATACAACTGAATGAATCCGGACGCGAAACCCCAGGTGCACAACAACACATGCTGATCAACATTCCTGTAAAGTTTTGTGACTCGACGTCAAACACTTTTGGAGCTAGGCTCGGAAAGACGGACGAACGGACGGAGGGCAAATCTATATGCCCCCTCCCCCCCCACCCCCACCCCAAAGTGGGGCATAAAAAATATTTTTAATATAATGAACAAAGTCAACAGTATGCATTAAAGTTTGTGTGAGCAACGTTAAACGCATTCGAAAGTCCGAAGTTTTAACGTGTCATGGTAACGGCAGTATGCCGCTTAAAACGAGTGGAAAAGAATACACATTAAACTAATTATTAGCATGTATTCCACATACATTAGTACTTTGTCTATTAGACTACAAGCATATCTGAAATTTTATTGAAATATTCACTGTATAAGGAGAAAAAAAAAGCACAACATTCAACAGATAAATTGACCGTTCGTCAGTGTATCGTAACTTAAGGTAGTTCTACACGTTTGTTAAACCGGAAGTAATGTCATAACGTCATTTATCCTGATAATGTAGAATTAACCATAGACTCGCCATAAGGAAATATATTTTTTTGGATAAATTAATGATAACCCATGAATAAATTTATTAAAAGACAACGTTACAATCTTTTTTAAAAAAATATAATGTGAAATCAAAACGTTTGACAAGTTAAGTAATTTCTAATAATGTCTTAAAATCAGCTTGAAATATGCGGACCTCTGTAATCATATCTCAAAAACAAGCACAGGTACCTAAACATTTTATTTCACAATGTTATAGACCATATGTGAGACGTTTCATTGAAATATACATCGTAGAAAAATTTCTATTCGCGAAAATGTTATAAAAAAAATTGTGATTTCCCAATAGACTTTCATTATGGAAACTTGTGAGGTCAAAATTTTGCCAGTCAGCCTAGCAAACACTCAAGCACACGATCCAGTCTTTTTTATTTGCCGACTTTTCTAAGTATATTCTGAAATTTTGAAAAATCAGCGTTTAAACGAATTCTACATTGTTAAAAAAAATTATCCGAACGTGCGGAACTATCTTAAGATCATTCGCGACATCATAACGTGTATCCATAGTGACGAATGATCAAGTTCTTTCTGTCACAATAATCATATTACTCTTTAAAATCATTTTAAATGATTTGCTCCCTCAAATAAGAAATCTGAATAAAAGATATTCATTATATTATCAGAACAGAAAGGAACAAAACTTTTATTTCACCAAGGTATAAGAAATACAGCATGGGGTTTTAACATATATACAAATGTAAGAAGAGAAAAAAGGCATTCCGGTCAAATCACTAAATAGTTTTAGTATTGAAATAAAACAATTATACATGCATCAGATCTCCGATGGGGAGCGGGGAGCTAGGGATCTAATAATCACTTTCTTTCCCGAATCTTAAGTTTCCGGAAAAACTGCTACAAATATGAAGAATACACCTGTATTATATTATAAATTTGGAAGGCTGAAAGACCAAACTGCAAACATGTTTCACATCAGTGTTCACTAAATAATTTCATCTTTGAAGTTGCAAATTAGATTCGATGTAAGAAATTAGTGTAATCTATGACAAAGAGCCTCACTCGTGTAACATCACATTCTTTAATTACCTGTTAACAAACTTTACCAAAAATAAAAAATAAAACGCCGAGGAAGTCCGCTACAAGCTAATATTTCAGTGCTAACAGCTGAATAAAGAACATTGTAGTGTAGTTATTTCTCTGCATAATGTTTTCTAATAATGCTATTAGATTTAGTGTAACAAGTCATATTTTATTTTCTGAACATTCATAAAGAAAAGAAATAGCGTCAAATACCAGGAAACAACCACTTATTCTGTAATAAAAGCAATTTTACATATTAATTGGTTTAAGAATAAGCAGAAAATGAACGTTTTATTAACGCTGCTTAAAAACTGCTTAATATTGAAACTTGTGGAAACAATTAAAAAGGAAACAGAACTTACCCTGAAAGGCGCACGTGTATCGCACAAGAAGTAAAATAAAAATTCTCATCTTTAATCACCGAATACAGACATCTAATTCTCCGAGTAATGATTGTGTCACTATACGACAAATAGTTATGAATCTGTAGAGATTCTTTCGGCTCCGTATAGAAGGCTGTAAAACTAACTATATTGATATTTTGCCATCCCCATTTTGTTATTAAAACAACATTAAACTGCCGCCTTGAGCTTCCACAGAGCAACTGCTCAATATCTACAATAGGAGCTTTTTCACAAAATCAAATTTATCAATTACTGAGAGTCCATCTTTTCATCTTTGATTGTAGCTTGCGTTTGCTTCCAGTTTATATTACGGATTAGTCACATCGGCGAACATTGGAACCTATTAGATAAAAGCTTCTGTTAGGCCTAAGCGACATCTTCAACCGTATTCTTTCATCATTAATGTCAACCCGCATGCCTAAAATAAACAAAGGCTTCGCTGAAGAACAATGCTTTGGAAATTATTGATAAAAGATTATATAAGTTGTTATTTTTCAAAATAAAAACCAGCATCTATTTGCGCGAGTTTGTTGAATTTGCCATTATCGAGTAATTAACGCAGTGAGTGTATTGAATGAGTTTTATATCTACGCTGAGCTCCATTTCAAAATAATATTGTAAATATTCAATATCACTTCGTTAATAAAAAGGCTGCATAACCATTATCGAACAATATATTTAATTAATGAATTAATAACAACCGCCTACCGTATTTACTGTCAACAAAGTATTTGAAACCATAGAGTTATTGCAGTTTCAGAAAAATAAGTTTCAGATATTTGTTGCAATATTATATTCACGGGGGAGGAAGTGTTACACGAAGGACGGAGTTCTTCTGATAACCTGTCATGTTTTCTTCTGATAACTGTTACGGAGTTTCTGGAAACGTTACAGATTTCTTCTGATATCTGTTTGACAAAACAAGGAATCGGTCGACGAAATGGTAATTAGCAATCTTTAAAAAGAGAGAATGGGATGTAAAACTATAGTTTGATGATCAAGGTTGCCTAATGTTTTGTGCTATGCTTCAGAAAAAAAAACTGTTTAGTCTAATAATCAGCGCCACTTCTTTGAAATCAAGACATTTTGAGTAAAACATCGAAATCGTTTGCTTATTCATACATATTAATCTACTCATTCACGTTCTTCATCCTCACCACACGCAATAGCCTAATTTTAGTGCAAAGCTGCAAACATAAACCACTATCTAACAATTTTATGCCCGATTTTTCAAATTTACGGAGTTCAGGTGATAACTCTGAAGATGTTACAGAGTTCTTATGATAACTTTTGTTACTGCCAGGGTGTTTCTTGAGCTATGTTAAGATACTTTTTAGCTATTTTATTATTTAGAAAGGGTGTTAATCATGTACTAATGTAATATGTTTATCCAAGGCACAGTATTGTGATTATATAATGTATGGTATGAGTCTTTCGTAAAGTTTAAAACTATGTGCAGTATAATGACATATATATAGTAAAATACGAATAGATAACAAATACAGTAAGTTGTATTGTTCGTTCTATCAATGGATTTGCCAATGTTCGTGAACAACGGTTTAGTGGATTCCGTTTGGATTGATCACTGAATTAAAATCAAATCTTTTATCTTTAATTTAGGGTACATCTAAATGCTTAATTTGCAGAAGCTGTTTTTTCTGAAGTGGTTTATTTGCATTACTATGTATGACTGCTGTTGTCATCTCATGCGATTCAATTACTTGTCTAGTTATGCATATTCATATTATGACCTTTACAAAGGCCAATATGCTAGGTAAAGCTTTAGATACTTGTCCTTTTTTCAGGATGTGATAGTCAGATGTAAATACTGTCACAAAAGATTCCCGACACCGTCTGAAGCAGTTTCTCATGTTGTAAATATTCATCCTGAAAGGAACGTCGCTATAACAACATTGAGGCCGTGTGGCAAAATTAAACCGTGCCTGACCATGCTATGACAAGAAGGAAATGATTCTAAATTAAAATTGTTTATGATATTTGTTGATTAGGGACCATAATTTGCCAGGCGACAGTAGATTATACTCCATAATCAACAAAAATCGCACAATAACTAATCAATACGTTAATGGCGACAAGAAATTATACTAAAGCTTCAAATGTACATAACAATATACATATAATTTATCAAGGATAGAATCTAATTGTGTGTATGCGATTTTGTAAATGTTTATCGCATGACCATTTTCATTAAGTTATAGACCCAAAACATTTGACCCGTTCATTTCCCAGGGAAACATATAAGCACTCCAGCATGTCAATAATTAATAGCCATCTGCAAACTGGCTACTCAGTTAGTGGTTAGCCAGATATATTTATCTTGCATATTAATTACCTTCACATGTGTTTTATGGTTTGGCTTGATGTTATCAGTCCTTTCTTTTTTCAAGATAAAAAGAGATTAAGGAAACGATGATTTTTGCTTCTGTAGTATTATTTTCTTTGCAATGTCATTCTTGCTATTAATTCTTTGAGGTCGTGTAGTCACAGTTAGTAAACTTTAATTCGTCAATAGTATATAACTACTGAAACAAAATGCAAGTACCAAGTTGGTTAAAGTTCAATTTATTATGGATGCATTTAATAAAAAATAGCATGATATAATCAATGATTAATTATATCAGATAATTATGAGATTACTATATGTATACGCTGGTCAATATCAAATCGTAAATGTTATGTGCGCTGTCTGAAAATGCTCCGTATACACCATTTTTTAATATAAATCAAAATATCATACTGGATCATAAGTCGACGTATACTTTTGAGGATGAGACGGGGCGGTTCAACCTTTGAATTTGAATCACGCCGACTGGTAGGCATTTGATTCCATGTCCATGTTAATAATGCAATACTATTTGGTATACCTTTTTACAATATTATGACAGCAAATTTTGTATCTTTATAATTAAATGAGTTCTTATGAATTTGATTTCAGAATAAATTTGCAGTATAAAATCCATAGAATGAATTCAATACATTGTACACTCAAAGTTGACACCATGTAGTGAGTTTCAAATATACAAAATGCGCTATTGCAAATGTAGATAAGAAAAACCTATGGAAATGTTATGAGTGTACTGAAAATAAATTTTGGTACCTTTTTGCTTGGTTTACTAGCCATGAGGTGTGTAGATGTAATTATTCAAACTGAGAGCCACATTCTGCACTCAGATAGACTCTGATAAATTACAGTTATACTATATAATTACAATGTACTGAACTATACTTAAAAATGTAAAAGACCAATGTAACAATCACATATTCTTGCTCGCAAAATAGTGTCATTATGCAATTCAAAAGAGGTCATTTCACATTTTATTCTTGTAGCTGTATTAATTACAGGATTACATGTACTAGATTATTAATGACAACTCCGTAGGTCAATTTGGAATTTTCAAAACTGGGTATTAATTGAAAAAAAATGAATAAACTATCAAATAAACGATAATGAGAACAAACTATTTCTGATAAAAACCTAAATATTCGTCTCTGTAGAAATTGTTCTTGAAATCCATAAAATAAAATGGAAATATCTCACATATTAGTGAACAGTTTGGTCCTTGATCCCAAGCGTTTTGGCTGGGTACATACTGGCTACTTTGACAATTACCAGTTAGTATATCAATGTACTTTTGTTGTTCATGAAAAATATATGGTATACATGTATAGTACATATTTCTGACTGAGAGATAATCACAGCAGGCCAGATGGTCGAGCTGGAAATGGATGGACATGTTTGCTTGCAGTAATCACTAGGTAATAAAACAAATGAAACGATGATTCTTAATAACCTGACAATTAGCTACATGCTATGACCACCTACCGCTACCAACAACCCCCTTTAATCCGATTGCTTTCGCATACTATGTATACAGTTGTATTCATATCAATAGATTTTCATAAAGAATGTAATTATGATAATAATAATGCTATATATTATCAGTAACATAATTATAACTTTACCATCATAATTCTTCTAATCCTTCATATAGTAGAATTTTAAAAGTTGACGCTGAAAAAATACAGTCACAATGCGACATTACACAGAGGGTGAATTTAAATGTGACTGGCGTAAATTCTGCGATAAAACTTAATTGGTATTGTCATAGCATCTTACAGAATGCATATAATTTTCAATGCGCTGAATACTGCGTACCAAAAATGGGCTTGTCATCCTCATACATGCATATACTATTTGTCTTAAAGAATATCATAATGCATATTTATGTGAATGTTAAAGTGCTATCTATATCAATCCTTCACCAGAAACGACCTTTGCATTTGCCAAAATGCTATAAGATGAATAGAAGTGCATTTTGAGTTTAGTTGGAAATATTGTAAAGTAAGAGGATTTATTTATTTATTTGGGTTTTACGGCGCACCAACACAGTATATGTTATATGGCGCCAAACAGGACTACACATATTGGTTTCACATCTCATTTACATCGAAATAAAAACATGAGGTATGGAATAAAAATTTGCATACCTGCTGGAATCACAGAGTTACAGCAAAACCAAGTGTTAAGACCTATTAGTCGCCTCTTACGATCATGCAAGGGTAAGACAGTGGTTCCAATTCTTTTCATACATAGATCGTCCCAGAACCACATGGGGCTAAAGTAAGAGGAATAGTTAGCTAGATCATCATTATGAGCGTGCACAGTCCCTTTAAAAGTAACACCTAGTTATTAAAAATATAACACTAAAACGTTATCATTGGAACTCAAAAATACACATACCATACATCATATAATCACAATACTGTGCCTTGGATAAATATCTTACATTAGTACATGATTAACACCCTTTCTGAATAATAAAATAGCTAAAAGGTATCTTAACATAGCTTAAGAAACACCCTGGCAGTAACAAAAGTTATCATAAGAGCTCTGTGACATCTTCAGATTTATCACCTGAACTCCGTAACATTTGAAAAATCGGGAATAAAATTGTTAGATAGTGGTTTATGTTTGCAGCTTTGCACTACAATTAGGCTATTGCCTGTGGTGAGGATGAAGAACGTGAATGAGTAGATTAATATGTATGAATAAGCCAACGATTTCGATGTTTTACTCAAAATGTCTTGATTTCAAAGACGTGGCGCTGATTATTAGACTAAACAGTTTTTTTTTCTGAAGCATAGCACAAAACATTAGGCAACCTTGATCATCAAACTTTAGTTTTACATCCCATTCTCTCTATTTTAAGATTGATTATTACCATTTTGCCGGCTGATTCCTTGTTTTGTCATACAGATATCAGAAGAACTCTGTAACGTTTTCCAGGAACTCCGTAACAGTTATCAGAAGAAAACATGACAGGTTATCAGAAGAACTCCGTCCTTCGTGTAACACTTCCTCCCCCGTGATATTGAAATACGGAATAAATCGTGATACTGGCTTCATTCTCTGGAAACCAGTCCCTAGATACTATAATCATTTTACACAATATATACAACTTTACACACTAAGCAAAAATGACAGGTTTTACCAAATTATAGCAATAACTCGTCACAGAAGATTCATATTATCTTAAAGTTGATACATTTTCAACGAAATCAAGAAAAATAACTTAAAATTGATTAAGGGATTGCAAATACACACGCCAAATATCAAAGATAAAAGGTAAGGGTAGATTTCCCGGAAGCACAGAGCATCCCGAACACAGCCATAGAGCCATGCAGCCACGATAAACCAGTATTTACAAATGGCAACGTATATAGAAAATACATTTTTATTAGTTGCAGAGCAATAATTCTGATATAACTGTAAAACTTTAAACAACATTGGCAGGAAACCATTCGCCAGTTAATACAAATTATAAAAAGCGACAGAGATATCACACAAAATTAAGCATTTTTAACAAATTTAAGGGAAACATTACTAATTGTACTATACGAATGTTTGATAGCAGCACGTGGGGAAGGGAATAAACCATTACAGTCGAATATTAAGTCAAACGTAAGTAAAGATCTGACTTGTATGCAGTTAAACGAAATTCTGTATTACAGTCATTTTACAACAAGTTCAACAGTCCTTCAAAATCAAGAAAAGTGTAATAAAACAACAATTTTAAGGACTTTTTGCAACTTTGGCACCATCTAACTAATACGAAAAATAATATTTCTCCGTCTAAAACGGTTTACAGAGTTGTATAAGCATGCACGAATTTAATGATAACCCGAATATTGAAATATTAAATCTATGATAATTATAACTATGTGGAAAGATGTTGATTCTAGCAAAGTGTCCGCCCGTGCCTGAACTGAAAAAATGCTCCGCGGGGGGAGTGGGGGGCACTTGGGTGTATTCCTTGGAACGCAGCCATATGATATTCAATTGTGTCAGCGGGATGTTAACTCCCCAGCCCCGACCCCCGCAAATAAACAACAACAAAACTGCTATATACTATTATCTCAAGTGGTAAGGTTTACGATACTAAGTCTTTTAAATTTAGTACATGTAGCTCTATGTATATTTAATAAAGAAAGAAATGAAACCTGACTAATTCTTGGACAAAGAACCACTTACCTTTCGAAAACCGGCTGTATGACTTTCTTACATGAAAGATTACAACACCCTTTCGAACCCACAGAGGTGAGGGGTAAGTTGATGTTTACTACTCAGCCACGGAGACCCAGGCGGCAGTTTTAGGCAGTTTTCGGAACAGGACTTTTGCTATTTGTTTTTTATCCTTGATTTTTACTATCAAAAAGATAATGCACACATTAGATAACGTTGCAGTTTAACTGAAGAGCAAATCTATCTTTGGTCAGATTCCGGCTTCGTTTTCTGGAAACCAGTCCCCGGTTACTACAATGATTTTACACAATATATACAAACTTTACAAACAAAATGACAGTTTTTTACCAAACCATAGCAAGAACTCGTTACAGAAGATTCATATCATCTTATAGTTTTCAACGCAATCAAGAAAAATAACCTAATATTGATTTACGGATTACAGACACTCATGCCAAATATTAAAGATAAAAGGTAAGGATAGATTTCCCGGAAGCACAGAGCATCCCAAACAGAGCCATAGAGCCATGCAGCCACGATAAACCAGTATTTATAAATGGCAACGTATATATAAAATTGCATTTTTATTAATCGCAGAGCAAAATTCTTATGTTATTGTAAAACTTTAAACAACATTGGCAGGACACCATTCGCCAGTTAATACAAATTTTATAAAGCGACATAGATATCACACAAAATGAGCATTTTTAACAAATTTAAAGAAAATATTTCTAATTGTTCTATATGAATGTTTGGTAGCAGCTAATACTCATACCAAAATATCAATTTAATATCACGGACAGAAAATATTATGGAAGAGGAAGGACGTACGGACACTTTAACAACGCCATAGCTACAGCCATACATTTTAGGCACGTAGGGAAAGGATTAAACCATTAGTGTTCAATATCCTTGAAATGTTTTTGCAGAATCCAAGTTTCATGGTTGGATGAATGGTAGCAGGCAAGATCTTGGCCTTTGTTGGTATTTTCCATACAAACTGATAGGAAAAATTACGCTAACGCTCAGTCGGGTCCATCGGGTCGGAAAATCCCTATCTTACTCTAACAGGACTTTCATCATACACAGGCTGTCATATAAGATCCTTGTATTGCCATACCCATAGAGAGAAACAGGTATAGCAAATGTTGTAGTTAGAGTTACCTGCTAAATCCCGAAAGAGGATAATTGTTTTCTTATTTGTAATGTTTACAGATGCCAAGACTTTTGGGGGGAAGGTTCTTAAATAATTTATAATGTTGCACATTCACCGAGCACACTGAACTTCTCAGCCATAACAATTGGCAAGAAATGTGTTACTATGCGCATTGAGTCCAGTTTTACGCGATAAATATTATACGTCTTGGGTCAGACAGAAATGCGGCCAAAAGAGATTTCTTACGTATGAAATATTTGACTTTACGTATGTTTGACGGAATGTCGTGACTAGGGCCAATGAACTTTTTGTTGGTTATCTCCATTTATGGAATAACACATGGCAACCACAGTTGTTCTAGTTCTTTTTGAGTATAGATAGTGAATACCCGAGAATGTTTGTTTGTTTGTTTGTTTTTCAACGGTATTTCAGTCATATAACGGCGGGCAGTTAACCTAACCAGTGTTCCTGGATTCTGTACCAGTACAAACCCTGTTCTCCGCAAGTAACTGTCAACTTCCCCACATGAATTATCAGAGGTGGAGAACGAATGATTTCAGACACAATGTCTTTTATCAAATCGTCACGGAGAACATACGCCCCGCCCGGGGATCGACCCCGCGATCTGTAGACCAACGCTCTCTCTACTGAGCTAAGCGGGCGGGTACCCGAAAATGTATATGTGTCGCATCACATGCATTTATACAACTTTCTAGTACTGTCAATTTCCATGATTCCAGATGTCCTGGTCTATGCATACGTCAAACATGACTTGTCGGCTAATTCCTAACACTAATTTTGTTATCTGTTTAATATTTGACATTCCTAATTTTAGAAGGGGAGGTGCTCAATATTTTTACGAAAAATTCTCAAGTCCCTAAATAAATGAAAAGAGAGACCTGAATTTTTCGAATAGTCATGGGGACAGCCGTGTTGCATTTTGAGGGGAAGTGCGTGAACTATTCCATGAAAATTAAAAATACTACACCAGGCATTTATATTTCATGGCACATTATTAATTACCAGATTCAGTCAACCTTGACGGAACTTGCAATGTGTGTGTATGCATTAATATGAATTACTGTTTGACTTTACAACTACATATTACAAACATAAAGTACAATGGATACAGTAAAATGCATGTTGCTCGTCAAAAATCTAGCATGATTCGAGGTAATTATGCCCGTTTCAATTGGATATAGGATTCCAGTTCCAGTTATGTCCGAATCGTTAAATTTATGCTCTGTCGTTTTTCTCAGTCTAAATATAATTAAGAATTAAATGCTATTTTTGCAAAAATAGTATTTAAACTTATATTTACATTTTTACGGTAGCTTGCTACAAAAATAAGTGGTTTGCTATCCAGGAGTATCAGACTTGAAAGCAAAATATATGCCAGGATATCGATCTTTTTCGGCATATAAATAGAACAGCCAAAAAGACCCGCCCACGTTCAATTTTAATTCGCGTTCCGATAAAAATACAATTCATGGTCTTTATTTAAAATATTATTAAATTCAATGCAAAATCATGTAGTCGTGTCGATTCAGGTCAGAAAAACTAGTTACAGCTGCAATTAAAATGTCCGTTTTGAAATGTTGGCGTCCAGTTTGAAAGAATTTTTCGAACACTGCCAATTGTGAATGACGTCCTCGATATTATTACGCCAATGTTATTTATACGAAAATAAACGCTTTTTTCTTTCCAGGAGTGTAAATAGTTACAAATGTGCACCCTTTTAGTTATATATGTACTTTAGTTACATATGAGAACCCGACAAGCCGCGAGAGAACAACGCAACGAAAAATGGTATTGTAAACAATGAATATTTGTTATATATAGTACTAGTATTTACATTCATCCGCTTTAATGTATCACTAATAATTCTAAATCAAATAGCCATGTAGTTTTAAACTATGCATTGAACAAATGTTGTGTTCTTTTGTATGTGCTATGGTTCAGAATCTAACAAATTTATAAATTGAAATAATTTATCTGTGTGTGTTACTATTCATAATTGCATGCTATTACACCAGTATTAGATTATGTGAGGCTTTGAGCGCTCTAATTTGATTTTCATACTTTATTTACATTACTTGGGAGATGATTTATTGCTAAATTCAATCAAGTAATGCAGTACATCTTCATAACACGTGTTGCAATTAAATAACGTCTGGGAAATATATAGATTCACAGCAACATAGAATGCGTTTTGGCATGGGGGGGGGGGGGGGGGGGGGGGGTGTAAAATACTGCAAAATCTAGGATATCTTCGTGTCACAATTTCTCTACGAATTATCTCTCGTCGATCGCGTTTCGTTGAGTTTTAAGTCACATCAGCACAGTTCAGGTCATGAGGAAGATCCCATGTGCTTACCATGATGTTATTTCGGGTATGGGCTGTTTCCGGATAGAACCACCACCCTTATGCGTGCCAGTTGGACGGTTTCCTCAAATGACGACAGCGAGTCTTGAATCTGCATAAATGAGGGGCAAATAATTCAAAGTCAACATTTTCAATTAGCACAACTGTAAAGTTGTATTAAAGATTCTACGTTTTTTATGTCACCAAATTAGAACGCATTGTTTAAACAAAATTTATTAAGACTTAAAATGAGGCAATTTAGTTCGGTTGAACATACATATAATAATATCAAAATGTTTCGACTGCAATGTAATTAATTTTTTATTCTTTTGGCATTTCGTTTTGCAGGCTTTTGTGCGGAGTTAGGTTGACTCAACCAACATTATCAAATTAAGTCATTTTATTTAATTACAATTAACGACACATTTTATTTTAATTCTATACATTAATTGCGTATTTACTTGGAACATGTAATATATTGCCTTCTGCATAAATGGGGAGTAATGGACAAAATCCGTACACTAGTAGAACTATATTCTTATAATACACAACTAATTTAGACGCAGTAAGCTGAGCAAATTTTCTGCAATCTGTACAAACCAATTGCAAATTGTGACTTTTATTATTCCCTATGCAAGTTAAACTTTATTGATTAAAGAAACGTTTAACAGAAGTGTTTTCAACAGTCTGTACCAATACACATGGAAAACATGATATGTCCAAATGAACAGAAATGATTAGGAAATTGTCCTTGTATGTGATTGTACCAACAGATTTTAATTGCAGGTCATGATGTAGAACAGCATAAAGTATATTAACGGTCTGTGCAGTTCTTTTACTGTAGGATTAAATTATTTTTTTCTGATGGTAATTATGTGTAAACACTGCCTTTAACGCATACATGTCACATAAAGCCAGTTCGGGGTTTTATGTAAACTGTTTGCGTTAAAGACAGTGCTTCCACTTGCATGAACACCAAAAAAATTCTTACAATTACAAGTAAATGCGGTTCCGCGACAATTTTTAATGGCTTCGCTCTACATTAGTGTGAGTTCTTGTTATTTTCTTAGTTAGATCATTTCCTCTCCGATGATTATTGTTTCGATCTCATATGTTTAGTTATGACAGCTTCATTAAAATCTATATTGTCGAAAAAAATTATTCGCGAAAATATTATCAAAACTGTAATTTTCCCATAGACGCCCATTATGAAAATTTGTGTGAGGTTCCAATTTTTCAAATCAGTCTAGCAAAAAATCAACCACACGACCCTATCTTTTTTATTTGCTGAATTTTCTTGATATATTTTTAAGATTTTAAAAAAGGCGGTTTAATTAAATTCTACATAGAAGAAAATATTTTGAAAAATAATTTTATCCATATAATTCAAAGTCATTATCTTGAACACCAACTGTACAGAGTATAGGACTGGTGGACACTGTGAATGTTTTAAAGTGTTGCTTGTTTTACATACCTTGAACACCAACTGTACAGAGTATAGGACTGGTGGACACTGTGAATGTTTTAAAGTACTGCTTGTTTTACATACCTGGAACATCAACTGTACAGAGTATATACTAGTGGACACTGTGAATGTTTTAAAGTACTGCTTGTTTTACATACCTGGAACATCAACTGTACAGAGTATATCCTAGTGGACACTGTGAATGTTTTAAAGTTCTGCTTGTTTTACATACCTGGAACATCAATTGTACAGAGTATATACTAGTGGACACTGTGAATGATGTTTCTTTTTATATTTTTAATGAAATTTGCTCTCCGAACCAAAAACGAAATTTTATATATGTGAACAACACTGAGTTTTTTTAGGTACATGTACATCCAGGGGCGTCGGAAGGTGTTTGATATTGGGGCCGCGAGGGGGGTAGGTACGGGAGGGGGTATCCCCCTCCCATAAGGGGGGTAAGGGGGATCTCCCCCTGAAATCTTTTAAGGACTTGTAACCGGGTTGGTCAAATCGATCCTGCACACAGTTTACAGCTAAATACAGTGCCTCATAATATTTCATGTCATCATTTCCTATCTGATAACCCTGGTTTAAAAAACTCAGTGTTGTTCACAATTTCATGCTCGTTCAAAAATTAAAAAAAAATGCAACCGCCGTTTGACAAATGTTACTACTTTAGGGTTCGTTGGTCTGTTTTTAGCTTATTTGTAGTTGCCGCCGGTAGCCCATCTGAAGACGGTTAGTAATGTTAGTGAGAGGATAGTGCAATTTACAGATGACGCCCCAATCCCAGTAGCTTCCCTGGTTCTCAGTTTCAGCGTGTCAGGTGTATAGCACCTATGCACGGGACTCTTATTCAAATGATAGTGGTTTTAGTGATTTTAATCGGAGGAGCGTGGATTATCTAAATATGAAATCGAGTTTACAAAGCTGTGCAAGATTATTGAAAATATAATGCAAAATTAACCCCAAATTTTCCGTCACTGAATGTGTCCAACTCAAAAGCAAAAAAATAAATATAAAGTAACACTAGTGTACATCTTTTACAGCTGCAATACCTAGTGAAATATTCTTGTTGAAAACTTTTTAAATTGTATCTACATGTCAAATAGTCAATTATACAAATCAGTCAATCGATGGTAATAAAAAATAGTTGATTTATGTAAATAAACTGAATACAAAATCTTATGAAAGTCTGTCAATTAAATAATGTAGCATTTCTTATTAATAATATATTAATAGATTACACATAAGGTGTTGTAACCATACATTTATGAAATTTAAAACAAGTAAATAAAAGAAACGTTACATTCATTTTCAGAGTGTCACGGGTTGCATCTCTTGTATATATATGCATTCATTTTTTGTTGGGATTAAGGTCGCATCGAAACAATTATAGATCATATGGCGATTTTCCAGTTAGACCCCATGTACCCCTCCGTGCATTATTTCATCACAGGCGGGCACCTGGGTAGAACCACCGACCTTCCGTAAGCCAGCTGAATGGCTCCTCACATGAACAATTCAACGCCCCGAGTGAGGCTCGAACCCACATCGGTGAGGGGCAAGTGATTCGAAGTCAGCGACCTCAACCACTCGGCCACGGAGGCCCGATATAGACATTCATATACATATTTTCAGCTGTTGTATCATAATATCATAATGATTGTATAAATATATAATACTCTGGCCTATCGTAAAATTAATAGAGCTTTGTACAAAAATCTAGTTCAAACTGATAGGTTAAACAATGTAAAAGTTCAAAAATAAATCGCGCTTGTACAGTTTCAACTTGTGTATGGAATTTGTGGACGTGTTTTAAAATGTGTGGTAGCCGATAGAGATAAGATAAACCGCAATTTATATCTAATATAAAGTGTTTATGAAAGTCTTACGTTTCGAATGTCCATACTTTGGAATACTAGTAATGGTCATTAGCTTGTTAATCGTTTGGACTGTCTCCTGTCTGACAGGTCATTTTGCTTGTTCAAGCAATGGTTCCTTTTATTGAAATGACAGTGTTTTCATAGAATTATATTGCAACGTGGAACCTTGCTCTCCGCTGATAGTACCACAACTCATGTCCCTTTCCGATAGATTTCTTTTATTGGTTTGATTTTCAAAGCTGAAGAGGTTTAATTCTCTTGCTGTTTTACTATTAAAACTTTCTGTCCTCTCTTACTTCTTGTTACGAGTCGTACTATACGGGATTTTTTTTTGGGAATGTTTAGTTTTTGTTACCGATCTTTGTACGGAATTCCGTTAGGGCCATCGCCTTTGAGTGTGTTGATCTGAAACGCGATACTCGATAGCACGATGGTGAAAACGCGAAATCACGAAACTACGATAACGAAAACACGACAACACGATGATGATAACGCGATATCACGATAACGAAAACGTGATGATACGATAGCACGATGATGATAATGCGATATACTATCGCGTTTTCACCATCGTACTGTCGCGTTATCACCATCGTAATATCGTGATATCGCGTTTTCATTATCGTAGTATCGTACTATCGCGTTATCACCATCGTACTGTCGCGTTATCATCATCGTACTATCGCCTTCCGGTGCCCATGCGCATAGAAACATTTCCCCTCCATGTGACAAAATGTCTGACTCAGAGTCAGATTACGAAGGTAAACATTAGGCTAATTCTGATTCATAAATTAATACAATGGTGCGATAATGATAACGCGACAGTACGATGGTGATAACGCGATAGTACGATGGTGATAACGCGACAGTACGATG
Organism: Mercenaria mercenaria; assembly: GCF_021730395.1. Classification (NCBI taxonomy): domain Eukaryota; kingdom Metazoa; phylum Mollusca; class Bivalvia; order Venerida; family Veneridae; genus Mercenaria; species Mercenaria mercenaria. The sequence goes on along the minus strand of NC_069368.1, from coordinate 59,743,670 downwards.
ATGATAACGCGACAATACGATGGTGATAACGCGACAGTACGATGGTGATAACGCGATAGTACGATACTACGATAACGAAAACGCGATATCACGATATTACGATGGTGATAACGCGACAGTACGATGGTGAAAACGCGATAGTATATCGCATTATCATCATCGTACTATCGTACTATCGCGTTTTCGTTATCGTAGTTTCGCGTTATCAGCATCGTGTTGTCGCGTTTTCGTTATCGTAGTATCGTGATTTCGCGTTTTCATCATCGTACTATCGAGTATCGCGTTTCAGATCAACACATTCAAAGGCGATGGCCCTAACGGAATTCCGTATCTTTGTCCCTTGGCTTTAACAATTTTGTATGATTGCTGATTTTCTGCCATTTCATTATTTCGCAGCGACACAAGAACAAACGTCGTTATGGCACCACGCCGAACGTCTCTCCGCATAACGTTCCCCGCCGAACGTCGACCCACCGAGCGTCGTTATGTGCAACACTCCTCATGCCCGCTAGCACCGGTATTCTATCATAGTAAAATTGAATGTCTACGAAAACTGGGGTCTTAAAATCGATCGCCCATCCGCCGTAACAAAATGTACATCCAAATAAACAATCCATGTTTGAGTGTTTTATGCCTGGCACGCTAAAAGATCAGGGAAACTTCCGGAATTGTCTTCTGTGCCTTTTGCACTACCCTCCAACTACACTTACTAGCAGTCTTCTGGGGGTTCAAACAAACATTCAAAAATAAATTAATATCCGATACATTCCATCATACAAACTCAATAGTCATTTTAATACAAACTCATTTTACTCTATCATTGTTGAATTAGCACAGCGTGTAATGAAGCTTTACGAGAGTCATTCTAAATATATGACAATCGCACGCTTCCGTAGATGTTTGACAAGCAAGAAATTCCTGTTAATTTCGCGTTTTCATCATCGTGCCATCGCGTTTTCATCATCGTGCCATCGCGTTTTCACAATCGTGTCATCGCGTTTTCACCATCGTACCATCGCGTTATCACCATCGTATCATCGCATTTTCACCATCGTACCATCGCCTTCCGGTGGTCATGCGCAGTGGTACAGTATATGTGTCAGTAATATACAGGCTTGATACAATCTCATTTTCACATTGCATTATGTACCTTCTACATCCTAACAAGAATAAGCTGAGTTTGAATAACATCGTGTGACTATTACATCCAGCTTTTTATTTACTTTCATGCATACATAAAATACATAGAACGTGGCCTTTAAGATTTTACACAGGTTTAATGAACTGAGCACTGGACATTTTGTAAAACATTTTACAAAACAGCAGAGTCTAAATGGTAAATTTCTTCTCACAAAATACATTGAGATACATTCATCTATTGTTGACAAAAATACAAGTGCATGGAACTACGCATTTCTAACCGGAAGGCGATGGTACGATGGTGAAAACGCGATGGTACGATGGTGAAACCGCGATGGTACGATGGTGATAACGCGATGGCACGATGGTGAAAACGCGATGGTACGATGGTGAAAACACGATGGTACGATGGTGATAACGCGATGGCACGATGATGAAAACGCGACGGTACGATGGTGATAACGCGATGGTACGATGGTGATAACGCGATGGCACGATAGCGAAAACGCGATGGTACGATGGTGAAAACGCGATGGCACGATGGTACGATGATGAAAACGCGATGTCATGATGGTGCGATGGTGAAAACGCGATGGTACGATGATGAAAACGCGATATTACATCGACATTTCACCATCGTACCATCGCGATTTCATCATCGTGACATCGCGCATCATCGTTGTTTCATCATCGTGCCATCGCGCCATCGCGTTTTCGTCATCGTACCATCGTGCATCGCGGTTTAATATTAAATAAAAAGTCCCGATTGTCCAAACGGAACACCGTAGATAAATGACTCCTTTAAAATCCTGTAAAGGTTTATTGAAAACTGTTGCACCGTTTCGGAGATATTTAGTTTTGTATCAGGTGTAGTCATACACACTTAGCAAAATACATATAGCTAAGTAAGGCGAAGAAATATCTAAAATCATAGCTTACATTAAAGTACGGAGTTCTTTAAAAATACATGCAAGGCAGATACTCAGAGAACTGCATACTTTGTATAAGAAGTCTGCATGCAGTATCAGAGAAAACTATTAAGAGGTGGATACATAAATTTAAAAATGGTCAGGCAGTCCTTAAAGACATGACTCGTCCTGGCAGGCCCCAAAACAGCAGTGACGTTTGAAAACGTTGCTGCTGTAAGACATCTGATTGATGAAGACACCAGGTACACGGTGTCCGAGACAGCGAACGTCTTTTCTTGGCATGTCAACGGGGAGAACTCAGATTCTCACCAAGCACTTGCGTCTGTGCCCGATAGGGAACCACAAATATTAACCCAGCAGCAAAAGAATATGGTCAAATGTGTAAAAATAAACGCTGGAAAAGTAGTTCTGACTTCCAAAACTCTAAATGCCGCTTTTTCATATTTTGTTTTTTCATAGATGCGGCTTTAGTCCTGGCTTCCAAAACTCTAAATGCCGCTTTTTCATATTTTGTTTTTTCATAGATGCGGCTCCCGTCTAGTCCTGGCTTCCAAAACTCTAAATGCCGCTTTTTCATATTTTGTTTTTTCATAGATGCGGCTTTAGCAAATCCAGCATATAAACCGGAAAAAGAACTAATGTTTCCCAGCCACTTGGTTCTCATAGGCCCTTAAAGGATCATTTATATATTGAATGTGTTTCACTACATTTCTGAAAAAACTAGCTGTTCACAAATGATAAATTCTTTTACTCATGAATTGTTTATTTACATGACTGTATAAGAAAATACCAACAATATATTAAAAATGGTTACACTTCATTTCATAATTTTATTAATATGGACTGATTTTAACGTAGATGTTAACTATTTTCCTGTCATTAAACAACGCTTGTGGGACCAATATATCCAAAATTGGCATGCTACTATCCAGACGATGCCTAAGCTAGAATATTTTAGAAAATTTAAATTGGACTTTTGTTAGGAAAATTATCTGGATGTAGTAACCAAAAATACATTAAGAAAACAATTAACATGTTTTAGACTGAGCTCACATGATTTAGAAATAGAATTTGGTAGATTTTCTGGAACTATAAGAGAGGCACGTATTTGTAAAGTATGTTCATGTAGGCCTAATATGATTGAATCCAAATACCATTTTCTTTTGTGCTGTCCATTATACAGAAAGACTCAAATATTTAAGAAATACTGCATGGCCGAATATTCATACGGTATGTTTATTTCTTTTATGTCATCTAGAAACAAGAAAACCATATTAAATGTAGCGAAATATATAAACGAAGCTTTCAAGCTGCGAAAGGAAACCCTTGCCGGGTTAACTGCTTCTTAGTTAAGAAAATGTCTTTTTAAATTAAGTTGATCAAATTGCTGTCTACTGGTATGTATCTGTTGCAATTCATTGTATTTTGCTATGGTCTTTGCCATATTTATATTGTGTATGTTAATGGCCAAAGGCAAATAACTTGCCGATTTGCTTAATAAAAAAAACTGAAAAAAAAAACTGATTAATGCGATATGTTTACGACACAAGATTAACTCATTTGATAATTATTTTAAATAGCTGTAAGAGAAACACGTCGTAAAACTTGATTCATTGATGTTATTGTAGCTACACTGTGAAAACTATCTACTTTCGGTTTTGTTACTTTCTGTTTCTGATTTAAATCGCACTAAATTTTGGCAAAATAATTTTTTTTCGTTATAAAATGGATCGTAAACGTGTAATAGATCATTTAAAATGTCCCCTTTGTTCAGACTTTTTTGAAAATCCGAAACAATTACCGTGTGGACACAACATATGTGAAAGATGTTTAAAGTGCCATATAACCCGGACAGTTCCAATGATCGGATATAATATTTTTGACTTTCTAGATGGAAACAATCCGGATATCAAACCTTCAGAACAAAGTTTCAAATGTCCATTCGATGGTGAAAAATTAACTCCGCAAGATCCGAACCAGGAAGTGGGTAAATGGGCGTATCAATTTGAAAACAATCTAAAAATAGTAACACTTATAGACATATGCAGAGGGAAAGTAAGATGTCTAATAGAAGAGTGTGATAATTGCATTGAAGTGTCCCAGAAAGTAGCTGCAACGTCTGTTTGCTTCACATGTATCGAGAAATATTGTGTGAAGTGTGCTTTTATCCACAGACACACTCATTCAAATGACTTGATGTTTAATTTATCGGCAATTCAGAGTGTTCTGATTGAAAACCCGTCTGCTGTAAGTCCTTTGATCAATTGTACAGCAAATGAGACTTGCAAGATTCATCTTTTCTCTGAAATGCATCTGTATTGCTCAGATTGCAATGAAAAATGCTGTAAAAAGTGCCAGCAGACGATACACAGCGAATGTCAACACGTGTCAAAACTGGCTGGTGAATACACGGAGTATCAAACGAATGGTACTTTGACTAAACTTGTTGACCGTTTTAAGGAAGTCTCAGACCAGACATCAGAGATACTGAAAAACGACCTTGACCTCTTAGATAACGTACAAGAATTGGCTCAGTCTGGCAACGAGACAAAGAATATTCAGTTTGATGATATGATAAACAATCTGCGTTGTCAAATAACTCGCTGGGAAGTGCATTATGAGCATGTGCAGAGGTCTTTGAAACAAGTAGAAAATTATATAGCTGCACCCGCTGGAGCGAACGCACATGGTATCATCCAAATCGGAATCGAATGTCAGCAGTTGGAAAAAGAAATTGATTATCACAAGAAACTTGAAATGGACAATTCTGTCAGACTTAGAAAATTCAGAGATGCTTTGGAAAGACAAAAGCACGAAGATGCAAGAAAGCGCGAAAACAAAAACAAATATGGAAAGAAAGCGAAATTGCCAAACAAAAGTAACAAAAACGATGCAAAACTAGACAATGTCGACTTTGAAAAGCTTTTGAAATTCAAAACAGAAGACAAAATCGTGGACATCACTCAAAAGGTCAAGTTGGTTGAAAAGTTTAATATGAAGTCCGATGATGATACTGAAGATTGCTGGCTAACTGATTGCTTGTTTTTAAATGTCAGCTTCATCGTTGCAGTGGACAATGCAAATAAATGCATTAAATGGATACTGGAAGATAGAAAAGTGAACAAACTCGTGTTACAGTCTGGTCCACAGTGTATAGCTGTTAACATTGAACAGGGTCATATAGGGTGTGTAACCCTTCCCCATGATAAAACAATACAATTGTTTTTTATCGAAGATAGTATGATATATCTGACACAACAACTCGTGACAAAAGAACAGTGTTATGGTGTAGACTTTGCTGGCAGTAACATTGTTGTCTCTTGTACAGATCATTCGAGATCTTCGGTCAAAATCCTAAGTATGAACGGTGTTGAAGTGAGACGTATTTCTTGCAGTGTCGACTTCCTGAAAGAAAGGCTGTTTTGTGATCCGCGTTACGTAACCGTACAACAAAGTGGGGAAGAAGTCAAACTCTACGTCACGGATTTCCGCTTATGTAATGTCACGTGTTTATCACTTGAGGGAATACTAGGCCAGATGACTACAGAAAGACTAATTCACAATAAAATGGGTTTTCCGCTAGGGTTGGACATGGACGTCGATGGAAACATATTAGTCTGTTGTAATTCAATGGGAAGTGTACATCAGATTACTAACGGTTCCGAACGGCAACACAGGCTATTAGTACAGTCCCTTTATCAACCAAGGGCTGTTTCTGCTCTCAAGAGAGGGAACATGTTTATTGTTACATCAGACTCTGGGCCCTACAAAAACCATGTGCTTGTTCATGAATTCATATCTAAAGCTTGCTAAATACTAAACCAAACCATTCTAAGTTCAAATGTAAACTGGACAATTTTAATTTTTGTATACTAGTATGTGTTCAAAATTAAGGCATTCAGAATACCAAACTAAATGTGTCCTGCGCATACCGAATAAAACTCGCATACAATTTGTACATTGGGTCTCAACTAGAGCACAATGCATATTGACCGGAACTTGCTACTAAAAGACTTCTAAATTGGTTCTTAACTAAAACACAATGCATTCTGAACAGAACTTGCTACTCGAGACATAAAATTTGTAGATCTATTTTGGGTCCCAACTATATCACAATGAATATTGACCGGGACTTGCTACTTAAAACTTCTAGATTGGTCCTCGACAAAAGCACAATGTATGCTGAATGTAACTTGCTACTACATGCTTCTACAATGTTCCTCAGCTACAGCTCAATGTATATTGAACGTAACTTGCAGCTATAGGCTTCTACTACAACACAATGCATACTGAACAGAACTTAGGCTTCTACGTGGAGCCAAGCCTAGAGCTTGCCATTGCTAATAGAGGTGTTCTCTTGTCATATAACGTCATTAGTGGAACATACTGAATTAAGGATCGATCCTGTCAATGGATTTGATTGAACTACATTGTGTATTTCATATATTGTCAACTGAAGAAGCTTATTAAAGCGAAACATGTTTTTTACAAAACTGTGTTGGTTTATGAATTTACAATATCATTGAACTAGGCCAAAATGCTTCTTCATGGAACCACAATTATTGTGTAATAAAACTTTTAATCAAGTGGTTTCTATATGAATTTATCAATCGAGCTGCTACAAAAATTCAAAACTGGAGCATGTTAAATTTTACAGGAAATTACTGACACACAGATTTAGAGTAACCGGAGTGATGCAGAAGACATGTTTTAATGGACTGTTGACTTGAGGTAACATATTTCCACATTGGGCCAAAATTAAAGATATGTTTGTTTGCTGTCTCCCTACCTACCCACTTAAAATGCTACGCCCCAAAAGTTTTTATTGGACAATGCTGGTCATTTTTTTGTTTTAAGTTGCAATATGACAAGTGCTGTATATATTTCAAGTAAGCAAAATAATGAGTAAGAAAGTTTAAATTGTATTATTTAATTTCATCCTTTTATATATTATATACAGATTTGTCTTGATATTTTCTTTGTTTTTTATTTTTACAGACGAAATATTCTGTAAGAAACGATCATACCTCTACTGGTAAAAGTATAATCCCCACCCCCACCCCCCCCCCCCCAAAAAAAAAAAAAAAGAATTGCCTACCTACCTACCCAACTTTAATAAGTAGGGTCAGGAGACAGCAAACAAGGACTTTCTTAAATGTCGCCTGGAATCCTGGCTAGAAAGTACTTAGTGCTGATATAAGCCTGCCTTTTTCATGACATAAATACACAGGAAAATATTTAGTCTTATTTGCCAGTAATACACAAAGTGTTACTTAATGGGCATAAATATCATTTGTGTATTTGGCTTTTTATGTACTCGTTTTTTTTTTCTTTTCAAAGAAATCTATTACATAATTAACCTACTATGCAAAATGTTTGTTATAATTACATTTTTACAAAATTTATTATCTATAAAGTATAAGGAAATATACTTTGTCCATTTCAAAGCATACACACCAGTCAAATGCTTATGCTTACAATATGAATATATATATATATATATATGGAATAAATATTATGCCAATATAATATTGCTTATGCTTACTATTTATGCAAAATTAACATCAATATGTGTATGTACAATGTTACTTTGTATATGTGTGGAGTAAATCATATGTAAAATTAAAACTGGTGTAGATCAGTGCAAGCATATTGTCTCCCAGGTGCAAGGGAAGTCAACATGACCCCTACCCCAGGTCAAATATAATTCTAATTTATTTCAGCTCTCCTGAACTTTGTTCTGGCTGAGCTATTAGCATAGGTGGGTTCTCTGGTGTTCATTGTCTAATGTGTCAACATTTTCAAACATCTTATCTGAAACTACTGGTCAGAACAACATTGGCATGGCCCTCTATACAGTTTATTTAGCGGTTTACTGCCAGAGCTAAAAATAAAAATAACTTTAAATGACGTAATCTCGTGAACCATCTTCATTAAACTTGGTATGTAGCATGAATGTAAGATCATCTCCCAAATGTTCAAATGGTTCTGCTTGGTCCCTCTATGGGACTACAGGGTTGAAAAAAAAAAGAAAAAGAAAAGACATCTTATCTTTAAATTTGTTCTACTTGTAACACATTTTTGGGTCATCACCACACAGCTTACTGGGATGACTTGTTTTATGAACACAGCTTACTGGGATGACTTGTTTTATGATCACAGCTTACTGGGATGACTTGTTTTATTATCACAGCTTACTGGGGTGACTTGTTTTATGATCACAGCTTACTGGGATGACTTGTTTTATGACCACAGCTTACTGGGATGACTTGTTTTATGATCACAGCTTACTGGGATGACTTGTTTTATGATCACAGCTTACTGGTTTTAAAATCACAGCTTACTGGGATGACTTGTTTTATGACCACAGCTTACTGGGATGACTTGTTTTATGATCACAGCTTACTGGGATGACTTGTTTTATGACCACAGCTTACTGGGATGACTTGTTTTATGATCACAGTTTACTGGTTTTATGATCACAGCTTACTGGGATGACTTGTTTTATGACCACAGCTTACTGGGATGACTTGTTTTATGATCACAGCTTACTTGGATGACTTGTTTTATGATCACAGCTTACTGGGATGACTTGTTTTATGATCACAGCTTACTGGGATGACTTGTTTTATGAACACAGCTTACTGGGATGACTTGTTTTATGATCACAGCTTACTGGGATGACTTGTTTTATGATCACAGCTTACTGGGATGACATGTTTTATGAACACAGCTTACTGGTTTTATGACCACAGCTTACTGGGATGACTTGTTTTATGAACACAGCTTACTGGGATGACTTGTTTTATGATCACAGCTTACTGGGATGACATGTTTTATGATCACAGCTTACTGGTTTTATGACCACAGCTTACTGGGATGACTTGTTTTATGAACACAGCTTACTGGTTTTATGACCACAGCTTACTGGGAGGACTTGTTTTATGATCACAGCTTACTGGTTTTATGACCACAGCTTACTGGGATGAGTTGTTTTATGATCACAGCTTACTGGGATGACTTGTTTTATTGACTTTTTATATGAACACAGCTTACTGGGATGACTTGTTTTATGGTCACAGCTTACTGGGATGACTTGTTTTATGATCACAGCTTACTGGGATGACTTGCACAGCTTACTTGGATGACTTGTTTTATGATCACAGCTTACTGGGATGACTTGTTTTATTATCACAGCTTACTGGGATGACTTGTTTTATGATCACAGCTTACTGGGATGACTTGTTTTATGAACACAGCTTACTGGGATGACTTGTTTTATGATCACAGCTTACTGGGATGACTTGTTTTATGAACACAGCTTACTGGGATGACTTGTTTTATGATCACATCTTACTGGGATGACTTGTTTTATGAACACAGCTTACTGGCATACCTGTCAAGACACACGCATTTCAGCCCTAGATCACGCTCACACGCCTACTTTTCAAGGTCACACGCATTTTAAAGAAATAAAGCAATCAATTGTTTTTTCATAGAAAAGTATTGAAACAAACAAGCGAGGCGATGTTGACACGATGTTTTCATACCGTTTAATACATTCACCGGTGCAACGTGTTATTTCTACTGCATTAATAAACGTCACAAAAAGTAAACATGGAGGGAGACTATTCAAAACCAGATCTATTCTGTGTTAAAAATCTAAATTTTCCATGTGAGGGCGTTTCCAGCTTTTATGGATCATTGCCCTCCGGACCCCTACGAGGGATAACCTTCCCTTCGAACCCCGATCACACTCCTGGCCTTTGCGGAGCCTTGACAGCTATGTACTGGGATGACTTGTTTTATGATCACAGCTTACCGGGATGACTTGTTTTATGATCACAGCTTACTGGGATGACTTGCACAGCTTACTTGGATGACTTGTTTTATGATCACAGCTTACTGGGATGACTTGTTTTATGACCACAGCTTACTTGGATGACATGTTTTATGACCACAGCTTACTGGGATGGCTTGTTTTATGACCACAGCTTACTGGGATGACATGTTTTATGACCACAGCTTACTGGGATGACTTGTTTTATGATCACAGCTTACTGGGATGACATGTTTTATGATCACAGCTTACTGGGATGACATGTTTTATGATCACAGCTTACTGGGATGACATGTTTTATGATCACAGCTTACTGGGATGACATGTTTTATGACCACAGCTTACTGGGATGACATGTTTTATGACCACAGCTTACTGGGATGACATGTTTCATGACCACAGCTTACTGGGGTGACTTGTTTTATGATCACAGCTTACTGGGATGACTTTTTTATGATCAGATATGCTATAGTTGCCATCCCTCCAAGCCCTGACAGGACAGTGACAGTCAAAAGTTACCAAGTGTCCCATAAAATCCTATTTTTTAGACTACTCTAATGGCATTATTTCATCACTGACAGCCACCCGGGAAGGAACAACCAACCTTTTGTAAGAAAAATGGAGGGTTTTTTCATATGTAGTTTTAGTATTCTACACCCCAAGTGATGTTTTGAACACACATCAGCAAGGGAACAGCAACTTTAACTACTCTAACATCCTCTAAACAAAAAAGACACTGAAAAATATTTGTATGATTTTAGAGACATAACCATTTGTGGGTAGTCACTGATTTGCAGCCTTCTGTTTATTTATGTCATCTACTCGATTATTTTTTTCTATATTATCACAATATTTTCATTATAACTCATAATGATCTTAAGCTGATGATCTTACAAAATACCACAAGATATATTTTAATCAAAGATAGTGTGGAGAACATCTAAACTTTTAGGCTGACCCAAGACTGTCTTCGGGTCAAACTGTTCTATAAGAAATATAACAAGAGCACCGCCTTGCGAGTGCTGACGCTCATCTGATTTTTTTTGTGTAATAGAAATATTGTCCTACCCATGATTTTCTAAGTCTAAAAAGGGCCATCATTCTTGCAAAAAGCAGGATAGAGTTATGTTTCTTGATGTACAGTGCCCACTTATGATGGTGAAAAACTGTTGCAAGTTTTAAAGCAATAGCTTTGATAGTTTATGAGAAAAGTTGACTTAAACATAATACTCAACCAAGAAAATGATTTTCTAAGTCCAAAAAGGGCAATAATTATTGCAAAAAGCAGGATGGAGTTATGTTGCTTGCTGTACAGGGTCAGCTTATGATGGTGAACAAGTGTTGCAAGTTTCAAAGCAATAGCTTTGATAGTTTTAAAAATAAGAGAAAAAGCTGACCTAAACATAAAACTTAACCAAGAAATCTGATATTTTCTAAGTCCAAAAGGGGCCATAAATCTTGCAAAAAGCAGGACGGAGTTATGTTTCTTGCTGTACAGGTCAACTTATGATGGTGAACAAGTGTTGCAAGTTTTAAAGCGATAGCTTTGATAGTTTAGGATAAAAGCTGACCTAAACATAAAACTTAACCAAGAAAACTGATTTTCTAAGTCCAAAAGGGGCAATAAATCTTGCAAAAAGCAAGATGGAGTTAATTTTCTTGATGTACAGGGTCTGCTTATGATGGTGAACAAGTATTCCAAGTTTCAAAGCAATAGCTTTGATAGTTTAGGAGAAAAGTTGACCTAAACATAAAACTTAACCAAGAAATCTGATATTTTCTAAGTACAAAAGGGGCCATAAATCTTGCAAAAAGCAAGATGGAGTTATGTTTCTTGCTATACAGAGTCAGCTTATGATGGTGAACAAGTATTCCAAGTTTCAAAGCAATAGCTTTGATAGTTTAGGAGAAAAGCTGACCTAAACATAAAACTTAACCAGGCAACGCCGACGCAGACGCCGACGCCGACAACCGCTCAAGTGATGACAATAACTCATCATTTTTTTTCAAAAAATCAGATGAGCTAAAAATTGCATTAAACCCTAAACACACTTTTCCTTGACAAGTCTACCAGGAGGTGACAGCATCAATTTCTTGTCACGATGCTTAAATATCAATCCAGATATTCTTCCCACCATTTCCTATCCTACTAAATCCTTTTCTCCTGTCCCAACATTCACAGATGCTGCAACAAAATACAGTCAATAATTTTAGTCCTGTCTTTTATCTAAAGTGGAAAATTGTGTTTAATAGCTATGAAACATTTATATGAATACTACATCTACATCATGCAGTTTAATGTCTAAATCCTACCTTTCACTTGTTAACAATGAAACTTTTGTAATTTCTGGTTTAACAGGTGTCAAATCTGCCATATCTACAACAAAACAATTCTAAATTTCATATCAAAACATAAATTTTCCACAGACGTGATATACAGCACTAACAAACAACTTAACAGGTGGAAAACTGGAAATTATATATCTATGAGTTTGCTTTATTTAATATAAAAAGTGTAACTAAATACACTGATTAATTTCAATAAAAACAAGAGCACCGCCTTGCGGGTGCTGACGCTTATCTGATTTTTTTTGTGCAATAGAAATATTGTCCTACCCATGATTTTCTAAGTCTAAAAAGGGCCATCATTCTTGCAAAAAGCAGGATAGAATTATGTTTCTTGATGTACAGTGTCCACTTATGATGGTGAAAAACTGTTGCAAGTTTTAAAGCAATAGCTTTGACAGTTTATGAGAAAAGTTGACTTAAACATAATACTCAACCAAGAAAATGATTTTCTAAGTCCAAAAGGGGCAATAATTATTGCAAAAAGCAGGATGGAGTTATGTTGCTTGCTGTACAGGGTCAGCTTATGATGGTGAACAAGTGTTGCAAGTTTCAAAGCAATAGCTTTGATAGTTTAAGAGAAAAAGTTGACCTAAACATAAAACTTAACCAAGAAATCTGATATTTTCTAAGTCCAAAAGGGGCCATAAATCTTGCAAAAAGCAGGACGGAGTTATGTTTCTTGCTGTACAGGGTCAACTTATGATGGTGAACAAGTGTTGCAAGTTTTAAAGCGATAGCTTTGATAGTTTAGGATAAAAGCTGACCTAAACATAAAACTTAACCAAGAAAACTGATTTTCTAAGTCCAAAAGGGGCAATAAATCTTGCAAAAAGCAAGATGGAGTTATGTTTCTTGATGTACAGGGTCTGCTTATGATGGTGAACAAGTATTCCAAGTTTCAAAGCAATAGCTTTGATAGTTTAGGAGAAAAGTTGACCTAAACATAAAACTTAACCAAGAAATCTGATATTTTCTAAGTACAAAAGGGGCCAAAAATCTTGCAAAAAGCAAGATGGAGTTATGTTTCTTGCTATACAGGGTCAGCTTATGATGGTGAACAAGTATTCCAAGTTTCAAAGCAATAGCTTTGATAGTTAAGGAGAAAAGCTGACCTAAACATAAAACTTAACCAGGCAACGCCGACGCAGACGCCGACGCCGACGCCGACAACCGCTCAAGTGATGACAATAACTCATCATTTTTTTTCAAAAAATCAGATGAGCTAAAAATCTTGCTAATTCAATTGATTTCAACATTATTAATACTAAATCAAAGTTTGTATCATAAGTTCTATACTTTTTATACCTGAATGCCATGACTGCCTTAGATCGCTTGCCTGAGTTACACAGCTTGCTTGAATAGTTTTGGCAGAACGAAGCAGAATAATTTGAAGGAATTTAGTAGCCGGTCACCAAAGGATAATTTCTGTAAAATTACTTTCAAATCCAACCTGCAGTTTCAGAGAAGTTTTTCAAAGTTTTCCATATTGCCATATATGGAAAACTAGCCCCACCTCCTGGTGGCCATGCTTTTTATTTGAAGGAACTTAATTATTATAATAAGATAGTCACTTAAAGTACATTGCTGTAAAAATATTTTAAAATCGGGCCACCAGTTTCAGAGAAGATTTTCAAAGTTCTCAATATAACCATATAATGAAAACTGGCCAACCCACTTGCAGACATATTTTTTAATGAAAGAGAATGATTTGAAGGCATTTGGTAGAGGGTTACCAAAGCGACAGATCTGCAATATAATTTCAAAGGTTAAAGCTTTTCCTTTTGGTTACCACTGCAACCAGAATTCAGCATGGATTACCTAAAATTGAAGAAATCTGAAAGCTAGGGGACCTCCCAAACTGACTTATTGATTAGGGAGGAGATGTTCTTAAAGAACTGTGGACAACAGATGGACAGACGCACGATGGACATCCAATGATCCTAAAAGCTCACCTAATTTATTTAATTGGTTTTAACTGTTCTTAAAATAGGGTTGTCAAAAAGCTCTACAGAGCTTATGTCGATTGTTCACAAGGTGACGGTAAATAAAATTTACCTTTACCTTTGAGCAGTTAGATGAGTAAGTAAAAAAGGTTCTAGTGTAAGGAACTAAATGTTTCTTTTAAACAGACCGTCAGAACAGCCTAATTTCATGATCGAATCTTCTAAAAAATATTGTAAATTTCTTGACAGAATAGATGTACACATCTTGTAAACGGTTGTATTATTGATATACTTATTGCACGATCCCTTATATAAATAATTGGTCCATAGTTTGCGCTATATGAAAAGTCTTTATTCAGCATAACTTAGTTTAATTGCCAAAAATTTAAAAATGGAACTGGGAAAATTGATGTTTGATGTCATGTAATAAAATACTTATTGAATAGCTTGTCTAATAATATTCAAATCTATTGGTCCTCAATCTTTCGGCCATCTGGCAATAGTTCTCAGTAATGACTAGTAAGCCATTCAGTAAAGTGTATTACTTTTGTTTTAATTCTTTTTTTGTTCTAATTTGATACCTACATTTTTACCGATGTTGCTGTTCCTTGAGAAAAAGAAATTTACTTTACATCCTTGTTCGTTGAGTCTTCCTTGTTCTGTTTCTTTTGGGTTTAACGCCATTTTTCAACAGTATTTCAGTTATGTAACGGCAAGCAGTTAACCTTACCAGTGTTCCTGGATTCTGTGCCAGTACAAACCTGTTCACCGCAAGTAACTGCCAACTTCCCCACATGAATCAGATGTGGAGGACGAATGATTTTAGACACGATGTCTTTCATCAAATCGTCACGGAGAACATACGCCCCACCCGGGGATCAAACTCACGACCCCGAGATCCGTAGATCTGCGCTCTCCCTATTGAGTAAAGCGGGCTGGCTTCTTCCTTTCTTTCTCATATGATTAGTTAAGGACGCCTCTATCTCCATTACAAACTAGATAGTGAGTGGGTAGATGTAGAAATTAAGTGTGTCTGAGTTAATGAAGGGAAATACTTTGTTTACGTTTGTATCTATTTTTATTTTCAATGAAGCACATTATCCTACTGTTATAATGAAACTCCTCTGTATATCTGTCTACATGTCAGTTTAATTCATTAGTAATGATATACTCCTGTTTTAATGTCATAAATCAATGTAATGAGATAGACTTCTTATAATTAACTTAAAACTGTCTTGGAAAGAAATGTTTTAATAAGTTATATAATAGTTGTATACGTTTTTAAACTGGATCAGGTTACTTTAAAAAGATTTTATGACAGTCTGTTTCCTTGTGCCCACAATCAAACTGAAATGAATTGCTGTTTACAATTTTAACACATATAACTATGATATGGCCTAATGTCCCATTTTTCTTTTTTCAACCCAACAATGAATTGTACCGCAAAAAAAAATCATACCTTTCAAAACTGTTTTTGAAAGAATATTTTAGTGCACACATTCTTCAAAAGCCAAACAGGTGTGACAGAATTCATGCTTGTCTGATATTAATGCCAATCCATGATTCTAGTAACCTCCCCTGAAGGTCCGTTATCAGACTGGAATGAAATGGAAGGGATAATTATGTCACGAGCTGGACTAGTCTGATATGAGTAAGTAACAGAGGACATAACACCCATTCTGATAACTGTAAAATGATGTCTTACATGGAGTACGTAGAGCTACGTTTGTGTTTCTTTAGGCATGCTTTTTACAGCATTTTTATACGCCCGTTTGAAAAACGGGACGTATTATGGGAACGCCCCTGGCGGGCGGGCGGCGTCCACAGACCTTGTCCGGAGCATATCTTCTACATGCATGAAGGGATTTTGATGAAACTTGGCACAGTTGTTCACCATCATGAGACGGAGTGTCATGCGCAAGAACCAGGTCCCTAGGTCTAAGGTCAAGGTCACACTTAGAGGTCAAAGGTCAAATTCAAGAATGACTTTGTCCGGACCATATCTTCTTCATGCATAGAGGGATTTTGATGAAAGTTGGCACAATTGTTCATCATCATGAGAAGGAGTGTCATGCGCAAGAACCAGATCCCTAGGTCTAAGGTCAAGGTCACACTTAGAGGTCAAAGGATACAAGAATGAAAACTTTGTCCGGAGCATTTCTTCTTCATGCATAGAGGGATTTTGATATAACTTGGCACAAATGTTCACCACCATGAGGCGGAGTGTCATGCGCAAGAACCAGGTCTCTAGGTCTAAGGTCAAGGTCACACTTAGAGGTCAAATGATACAAGAATGAAAACCTTGTCCGGAGCATTTCTTCTTCATGCATAGAGGGATTTTGATATAACTTGGCACAAATGTTCACCACCACGAGACGTAGTGTCATGCGCAAGAACCAGGTCCCTAGGTCTAAGGTCAAGGTCACACTTAGAGGCCAAAGGTCAGATACAAGAATGACTTTGTCCGAAGCATTTCTTCTTCATGCATGGAGAGATTTTGATGTAACTTGACACAATTATACACCATCATGAGACGAAGTGTCATGCGCAGTTCCCTTCTTTCGAATTACTTCCCTTTGTTGTTACTATAAATAGCTTATATTGTAACTTTTTCATTACTAGTCGTAGGGAAAAATCGAGACCACTTTTCTGTAGTACAACATGCATGCTACATCCAATTTTGAGGTGTATTTTGACCAGTCTCTACCTGGTAAAGATTTTTGTGAGGACTTACAATTTTTTTTTTTGATTTTTTTTTTTTTTTTTTTTTTTAACTTCCCTTAGTTGTTACTATAAATAACTTATATTGTAACTTTTTTATAACTGACCGTAGGGAAAAACCAAGACCACTTTTCTGTGGTACAACATAGATGTTACTTTCCAATTTTAGGTGTATTTTAAGGTATCTCTACCTGGTAAGGAGTTTTTTTGTGGACTTAGAAAAACAAAACACTTAGTTATTACTAAACAACCACAAAATTAAAATTCCATTTGCAAATACAGGTGCTAGAGTAAAGAAATTTGCTGTGACGGGCGTATATTGTGACATTCTTGCACTCTTGTTTAGTTTTACAAAACCATGCCTTCAGATACCAATGTATATGTTACAGATTCACCAGGCAAGAGAGGGGCTTAACAAGGAGGTAAGATATTTTATCTCCCCAGTGGTGTTTTCGCCAATAACCATTCCAAGGCAGTGCTCAACTGTGTTCTTTTATTTACTTGTTATGTCCTCATTTTTTATATGCTTTACTGTGTCTGTGTAATTTCTGTGTATACAGCCCAGCTTGCTTGAGAGACCACATCTATCGACCTCTCGTATTAAGACTACTTTTTTCAGTTCCTGTTCGTGTTGTTATAAAACAAGTTATGATGTATTTATTATGGACCATTTGTATTGCGAGACCTATTTTTGTCCTTCCATTGGGTAGTCTCTTATTGTAAGTTGTACTGCATGTCATTCATGTATATATATGTGCATACACTGCCACACAGTTGTGGTTTGAAAAGGCTGTGTTCTTGAAACACAACTTTTTCTATTGGATATTTATATTTGTTTTTGTAAATTTTGGCTTCTTACCGCATATTTTTTTATAACGGATTTTGCTGAAGTCTTTGGCATACATATATTTTCTACATATCAGGACAGTGGCAATCATTCCATTTACAGGAATGTCAGCTTTTCACTGGTGTCAGTATGGAGAGATATATCCTTACTACTCATTAGAATTACTGTGTCATATATGTGTGAAATAAGTACAGATAACTCTGAACAGAATACTTATTCTCAACAAATGTAAATAACAGCATTAACTATATGACAACAAGTAACAAATCCAGTGAAGAAGTCATTCAAGTCACACCTTACAGGGCAAAATGTTTACTAACATCAGCAAATATACAATATCTAAAGTGCTTTTGTAACACTGGTTCAAAAGCAATTGTGGTATATAGCATACAGATCAGATTCAATTACATGGACTACTGTCAAATCATTTAATTTTAATGGGCATCAAATTTAGTCCTTTTTTTGCCAAAAAAAATTTGTTTGTGGAGACATAATTTTGTGGATTTTATCTGTTGAAAATAAGATGAACTGAAATTTTACATGTTAGTTGGAAGTACATTTTCTGGAATAGATGCAACCAAGAAATCGACAAAAATTAGTACACCACACATGTAAACAATTTTACAGTATATTAGTTTATTCCAATAAAAGACTGACAATTATTTCATCAACCCAACATCAGACAAAACATTGCTCAGATGTCAAGAGAATTTTCAATCTTTCAGTGAAATAAGCAAATATTCCTTTCATATCATGATTTTTCATTGGCACTATACACCTAAACTCCCTGCCACTAAAGTTTAAGTCTATATAAATTCATATTTTTCAAAACATTGGGTTTACAGCGACGCAATTGCTACCACTATATTTCAGTTAACCACTTATCCCTTATCAGTCAGTATCTTTTTTGGTAAGCACCCCTTTTAACAGTTAATGGTACTGTCCAAATTGAAAGATGGACAAATTCATTATAGAAATTTAGCAGGGTAAGGCTTAAAGACACTACATAAAATACTATATATACATAAGTGTTCAAATTTAACAAGCATAAAAATTAAACATGATGCTGAGTATATAAACCACTATACTTGTACTCAAACATTAAAGTTTAAAATATAAACTTGATGTCTTTAAGTCATCCAAGATAAAAATTCATAATGCAGTACAAGGTTCTTACATTACCTAAAAGTTTCTGGGGTACTGCAAGTAGTAACAAAGTCATAGTAACATACCACCCTATTCCTCAATTTCCAGCACATGAAATATGCCTTCCACATGAACACGAACGTAAATTTCTATGTCTACTTGCAACGTAAATTTCTATGTCTACTTGCAACATAAATTTCTATGTCTACCTGCACATGAAATAATCCCCAAAAGTCTCAGCAACCACAGTCACATAAACATATTCACTTTTATTATTGAATTACAGAAAAATATGTCCGGTATGAGGACCATCATGTTTTTTTTTCCTTGCTGTCATTCAAGACAACATTCAGTTAATTGCATACATGATCAAATCATCACAAATTGTCATTTCCTTATTAGACAGTTTCATATCAAAGTTCATAGAATAAAATACACCATAAAACTATCCCATAACACAAACAGCAGTCTTAACACTCTTCACTAAATTTCCTCAGTCTTAATTTACCATACAGGACAAATATTCGGTTTAATATCTCTGCCTTTTAATAAATACACAAAATTACCCCTTGTTTTCTATCAGAGACAGAGTTAACCTGGTTTAACAAAAAACATACAATGTTAATATATCCACTTGTCTTCAAGCAGGTAACATTTTCAAAATCTTCACCACTAAGTCTTGACATTATATGACCTCATAACAATCCAAGGCAAAGTAGATATGGGTAACCTATCATCTTTCTCATATGGTAGTTTGCAGAGCTTTGTACACAGCTTAGTCTGTATTCTCAACAGTAACTCTTGTAGGGAGTCTTTGGATCAGTAGATTGGTCCCTCGTCATCATCACCATCATCGTCACCATAACCTTCGCCATTGTCAAAATAACTGAATGCATAATCTGTCTCCTTAAAGGAAAAAAAATTGTATACAGGAAACAGTTCAATAAAATGTTTGTCCTGCTTTATTTTCTTTCATTTCTTCTTTTGTTGGGTTTAATATCACACCAACACAATCATATGTCATATGGTGACTTTCCAGCTTTTGATAGTGGAGGAAGACCCTAGGTGCCCCTCCGTGCATTATTTCATCAAAGGCGGACATCTGGGTAGAACCACTGACCTTCCATAAACCAGCTGGATAGCTTCCTTACTTGAAGAATTCTAAGCCCCAAGTGAGGCAAGAACCCAAATCAGTGAGGGGCAAGTGATTTGAAGTCAGCAACCATAACCACTTGGCCGCGGAGGCCCCGTTTTACTTCCTATCAAGTAGTATATCGATTAATTTACATTATCTAATATAGTGATAAGTAAGCATGCACAACTCTGCATTAATTTTATAAAACATTTTAGTCTGGAAACAATCAAGCTCTGATAGAAACAATATATTATTATCATGACCATAGGTTACAATACTGAATTTGTATACCAGTCTCAAAATGCCAGCATCTGATTGGTTGCTTCTGAGCACAAATTTGAAATTGACCAATGGCAATTCAGATTTTTATGTCTTTGGACTCATAGCTCACAATCAAAGGCCATCAAATAAAATGAACTTATATGATACTTAACACTAAGAAGTTATTTCACCGACCACTTGTATCTTTTGCTGGCATTTCACACAAAGTAGTATCCTAAATTTTCACCTACCTCATTCAGTTTTTCCCTAGCTTAAACTAAATTACTTCCACAATGTTTTGATCTTCTCAATGTCTTTACCTTAGAGTTACCTTACAATTTTCAGTTCCTGCCTCATTTTTCTTATCAAGATCTGCTTTTACCTAAGCAACATTGCTAAGCTGTATTTTTACCAAAGCATATCAAGTTTTTATTTACTTCGCTAACTTAGTAATCTGTCATTTGGCAAAATTAACACTATCAGTTCCTACTATAGTCAGCAGTAGTATAATAAGGTTTTTCATTATATAACCTTACCTAATTTACTGTTACGTACATAACCCTATCTTACCAACCTAATCATATATTAAACAAGAGCTGTCCGTAAGACAGCCAATCCTGGACTATTCCAGTTGGTGTCCCAGAAGCAGGAATATTACCCTAAATGTTAACATATCTTAAGAGTTTCAATCCAGTATCTGCATTAGTTTTGGAAATAGTTACTTGCATGCAAGTCGCCATATGACCTATAATTGTGTCGGTGCGACGTTAAACCCAACAAAAAAAAAAAAAAAAAAGTTACTTGCATGCAAAACTTTAACCAGAAGGTTTTAAGTTCAAAAGGGGACATAATTTTGCAAAATACATGACAGAGTTATGGGACTTGATGCTATGACCTAGCTTTATAAACCCGAAGAAACCTTTGAAGTTCCAGTATAATATTTGCAATATTAGTTTTTGAGATAGTACTGCAGTAACTTGCATGCAAAACTTTAACCAGGATTTTCTAAGTCCAAAAGGAGGCATAATTTGGACAAAATGCAGGTCAGAGTTATGGGACTTGATTGTATCAATTAGTTTTATAACCCTAAAGACACATGTGAAGTTTCAATTCAATAACTGCATTAGTTTTGGAAATAGTAACTTGCATGCAAAATTTTAACCAGGATTTTCTAAGTCCAAAAGGGGGCATAATTGGGCCAAATACATGTCAGAGTTATGGGACTTGACCAGGTGAGGTTGGTAAATTACCTAGAAAATGAAAAACGTTTCAAAGCTATATGCCTTTAAATGATAGGTATACATACTTGCATGCAAAACTTTAACCAATTGTGACGCCGACACCCAGGCCAGGATGAGCAGAACAGCTCAGACTTTTCTTTGAATAGTTGAGCTAAAAATGCATATTCCATTATCTTTTCGCACAGTCACCTTTATCAATTTTCATCATTCATATTTGCTGCATACCAGTCTATTCCTTCTCCAATGCAAACACCATCGTTATCATCAAATAATTACCTTACCTATAAAACCTATTGCACTATAAACTTACTTCATCTAAGCCATCCTAGTCAACCTACTTCAGCAACTTTCTCTTTCCCTTCTTAAAAAATTCAGTTTTTAACCAAACACTCATCACATAACTACATTTTAATTCCAGTCTAAATCCCCTTCTGAACTACATAACCATTCTTTTAACCTGTTTCATACCCTGATGGAAAGTAATTTCTGACATCCTCATCAATTGCTCATTCTCCCTCAATATCTGCCTTAGTCTCTAGCCCTACAGCACTAAGAACATTATGTCCATCGTGTACTTATTTAAAACACTAAGTAAACCGGAGTAAGAAACTCCAAGGTCCTCACTTAGGATCAAACTCCAGACCTGTAAGTGGGGACTTCAGCCACATCAGTGCACTCTATGGTAAACCAAACAGCAAGCTGTTAAAAGTGGCCTAAAAATCCTACTACATATATGACATATTACAATTAATTCTATATCCTCTCCATCACCTTTATCATGTATTTCTACCACTAATTTTATGCATCTTCCTCTTGTTTTCCTCCAACAAGTTTTAGTCTTTTAAAGTATTATTATTAGATCCAAATTCTGCCACCCATATTGGGCCTCAGTCATACTGCAGCAAGTCAAATCATGCGATCAGCTGTTAAGACAGAACAGAATGACTACATCATTATCTGTATTTATCATCACCAAATTACATCTATATTCCATCCTTACCGTCTCATATTTTTTTCCCTCTCTGAATCTTCTGCACCATCCACTCTTCCTTCTTCCTTCATCTCTAACCCTATTATTATCCCTAAATTATCTTTTCCTTTTAATAACCTATTTCATTATCCATTCTTACCTCTTCCAAGTCATCCTCATCATACATTTCTTCACCTTCCAATTCTTCTGCATCTTCCTCTTTTTCTTCTTCATCTTCATCCTTCTCACCGCCACCTTCCTCCATTTCTACACTTGTTTCCTCTTTCTTTTCTAATGTCTGAAACACGTATTCAAATAATTTATAAGTATTCCACATCTTAATAATATTTCAGAAGAATTTCAATATTAAAGTAAACAAAAAAGCTGGAATTTGTACACTGATCATTTTCATTCCATTAAACTAAAAGAATGTTAAAAATATTTTTACATTTGGAAATTTAGAGCAAGAATATACAAAATGAAGCCAAGAAGCTATGTAGACTGAAAGTTCAGACTAACAGTTGTCCGAGCTGTCAGATGTTAAAGGCTCACAATGCCTTTGTTTAAAATGTGGCTGCCACATTTTCCGTTATGAACATAAAAGCCATTAATTTCTTGTTAAATCCTATTTCTGATAATTACTTTCTTCAACATTTGCCAAAGGTTTGAATATTGCTGAATATACTAGAAAGTTTTATTGAATATATTGTTTTTTTATTACCTCCCTTTATTGTTTTTTTATCAGACATCCCAACTCTCCCGATCCGATCGGGTTTCTCCCGATTTTGGTTGTAAAACCCGACCACCCCGATCAGAAGTCTCAATCTCCCGATTAAAAAACAAACAACAACAAAACAACATAAACAACAATAAAAAAACAAAAATTATGAAATAATCCACTTCTTTGCGCCTATCTGATACTGTACGTATCACTGCTGAGTCTGTAAACAACACCTTTCAGATATTTTCGCACCTTATTCTACCCCTGCTGATTATTGTTTATTACACGATTCAACAAAGCCAGGTGTTGATTAATGTGTCACAATTGAAATTAAAATCCAGACATTAGATATGTAATTAAATTCAATCAAATTTAGATTAGAAATTATACTGGCTTTACCTTTTTCTGTAACTTTTTGAAATCGAAAGTAGATGGTCGCCGAGTCAACCTGCTAGGTTTTAAAAAACATTTCTCTTAAAATCATTTTGATAAGAGGAAATGTCATGGTAAATTTTAGTATCACTTACCATCAAATGCTGTTAAACTGTCTTTGCATCATAACAATTTGTCAAACACATCCTTTTACTGGAGATTTAGGCAAATCTACGAAAGTGTAACAATACCCGGCCATTCAATTTTGGATAACAGACTTTTGATCAATAAAAGTATTTGAGCGAGGGGTTTTAAATACTGGTTGACAGGGATGAGAATCAAACAGTAAATCCATTGCTTGAACTTTTATTCTTTAAGCTATATACATTTTGTTTTTACAGTTCTAACAGCTGCACTGTTTGTCATGTAAAATTCACCTGGGGAGTCTTCTTTCCAACAAAAGAAATA
This sequence comes from Mercenaria mercenaria, assembly GCF_021730395.1. Classification (NCBI taxonomy): domain Eukaryota; kingdom Metazoa; phylum Mollusca; class Bivalvia; order Venerida; family Veneridae; genus Mercenaria; species Mercenaria mercenaria. The sequence goes on along the minus strand of NC_069368.1, from coordinate 59,719,587 downwards.
AAAGTGCAGGTTTAATTCTCAGTGGTGTTTTGAATTAAGACATACTGCTTAAAGTGCCATAACTATTTAATTTTGTACAGAAGGCTTCATGTATTATTGTTCCAAAACATTAAAAATGCATGAATAATAAGATATAGAAAAGTGAATTTTTTAAGACTAGTGATTTTATAAGGGCAAGTAAGTTTATATGATCATTAGATTTGTTAAAAGCTTCGTTATCATGAACATAATTACCGCTGTATAAAATCTCCCACTTGAACACCTCAATCTCCCACTTTGGAAAGCAAAAACTCCCATTTGGCATTCAGAAAAAGTTGGGATGTCTGTTTTATTACCTCCCTTTATAGCTCTAACTATAACAGTTCATGTGCAATATTAAAAGTAGTGCTTTTCTAACCATGTAAGTATACATAACATCTATTGTGAAAGCTGTTTAATCTGTTTTTAAGATAAAAATGTAAAGCATTATGGACCTTTAAACAAGGTCTTCTTTATTACCATGACACCAATATAATCATCTTCTGTTAAGTTCCTGTGCAAAAGCATGAACCTGTGATCTGTATCATAGTGGTGTATCAGTCTCAGGTTTCTTTGTACACATTTTTATTGAACAAACTTGGTCAAAAAATATCTGAATACCAGTCACTTCTTTTCTCAAGATCTTCATTTTTTTGCTAACATTTGCAAGTTTCATCCCTTACAATTTCAAAGTTCTTGCAAAAAATTGTACAAGTTCATATCAGTATATACGTTGTACATGGTATATATCCAAATACATTTTCAATTTCACTTTTCACAACATCACAAATTCAAAAATTTGGGAATAAATAAAACAGGACAAATCAGGGCAAATTTGCAAATTAAAGACCACATTAATCTTTTAAAAGGGTTTTACAATATCTATTTTGTCAGTTTTACAATAAAACGTGTTGGAGAATTTACCTCTAAAGTTTTCACAATTTCATTTGCATCTGTCCCTACACCTGTTGCAGATTTCTTACGAGGTGGAAAGTTGGGTTTTACAGAGGACTTGACCTTTCTGACTTTTCGTTCTTTAACCTTTAACTCAGCTGGTAGTCTTCTCCAATCTAATAATATAAATTGCAACATGAAAAATTATTAACATCAGTCTTCTATATTCACCACATTTTGTGTATTGAAAAACGATACCAAGGCAGTACACTCGTACATGAAATATTTCTTTTAATTATCATCATGCAGTTTTATTCCGCTCCTTAACCTTTACCCTATTAAATTTCTAAAATGGACTGATCCATCATTCAATTTGGGCAGCGGCACTTATTATTCAAAGGGGTGTCCACTGAAAATTTACTGACTGAATAGCATACAGTGCAGGACGTGCAGGCTGATATTGGTCTGCACTGGTCGCAAATTCAAAATCACTTGCCACCCGCATGCTAAGGTTAATAAAGTATAAAAATACTGTGCATGCAACATGTACTGCATCTAAATTGGAAGTTTATTTTCAAGTCCTAAGTTTGCTAATTTACCAAAAGTAATTCGGACAGAAAACCACACAACTATAAATTAAACAGCTTCCCAAGGAATTATTATTTTCAATTTTATTTACTACATTAAATGCAATGTATAAACAGCCATAACTATGGTTAACTTCTGAGCAGTAGTGTTAAGGAAAAAGTGAAGGCCAAACATGGTGGTTACTGGTAAGAATCCCTCTGTAGTCACAACTACAAGTCCATAAAAGGTACAAGAGGGGCCTTTGTAGCCGAGAGGTTAACGTCCCTGACTTCAAATCACTTGCCCCTCACTGATACGGGTTCAAGGCTCACTCGGGGCACTGAATTCTTCATGTGAAAAAGCCATTCATCTGGCTTATGGAAGGTCAGAGGTTCTACCCAGGTACCCGCTTGTGATGAAATAATGCACGGAGGGGCACCTGGGCTCTTCCTCCACCATCAAAGCTGGAAAATCAGCCATATGACCTATAACTGTATCGGTGCAACGTAAAACCTAACAAAACAAACACATACAGGGTACAGGAACTGGTTTTTTTAGAAGCCAAATCAAGAGTGGTTTTTCTTAAGTGTTCATTTTTTTTGTAGTAAAGCTGTAATGTCATTTTAAACGAAAGTTGATTCAACCGATTGGTAATGACAAGTGCCACATTTGTATTGATACACACATGAGCCCAGACTGCATTTATCTTACTGTGTCATTCAATCCACCTCAACCTACCTTGATACAGCTTTAAAATTACCAAAATCTCTTTTTTCAAAAATCAAGTTTTTCAGATATGTTTTAAGCAGTCCAAGTTGCAGTATATGATAAGGTCTGATATATATATTTCATTCCACAAGCTGTCTGCAATGCAGGTGCATAGCCAAAATATCGGGCAGCCCTGCTTGTGAATGACATACCTGGGCTCAAAGATTCTGCCAAAATATCGCCGGGCAGCGGGCACCCCGCTTGTAATGCAGCAGAATGACATACCTGGGCTCAAAGATTCTGTACAATCTTGCTGATTCAACTGGTACTTGTCAGAATATCTCTCAATATCTCTTTTCTTGTCATCAAGCTTAAGGTAGTAGGGTGATTTGTGTAGCGTAGCTATGAATTCCTGTTTCAGGGCCAACATGTATTCATAATCTTCACTGTGAGCCAAAGGAACAGGTTTAAATTCCTGTGTCTGTAAACAATTTGCGATAAGATTTAGCATAAACATGATAAATAATTTTAGCTTAAAGTTACATGAGAAAAACTTCAGAATTTCAATATCATTGTCTTATCAAAAAAATAATTGACAATTGTTAAAAAAAAAATCTGACAAGAAAACTAAAACAACCTAGTGTTTTTTCTTATCAGACCCTATAATTTCACTTTCTTGATAGACAGATGGATCACCTGTAAATTGCTAGCCTCAATTTTTGACATTGGTAAAACTAGCCAAGTGAAAACCACTGAGGCATGTAACTGGCAGAAGCTAAGAATCATCAACTCAGCTTTATTAGTGACTGTTTTTTAACTGACAACCCTCTTCTAGGCTGTGCTGTTGTAGTTGATTGCATCTTTTGTTATTGTGCATTTTTAATATTTTACTGATTTTCTTAGTATAATACTAATATTACTTACAAATGTTTTACGGCATGTTTATGATCAACAGACAAAATTTACAAAATCATGCCTTTAAATGATGCGGTTTGAGGGGAAGTAATTAAAATTTCCTGTTATACAAAAACAATATCCGTCATTATATGTAACTGTAATATGCATCAGCATACCCAGTTTTAGTGTTGTGCAGTAAAAATTTTTAGGCATTTTTTCCATCTTTCAATTGGGGAATTTTAGATGTAAAATTGGGAAAAAAACACTATTTTCATTGCAGTCCATATTGACCCTAGAAATAAAAACACTGTTTCTATATCACTTCACATCACACTGCAAAGCGCCACCTAGCGAGTGTAGCATTGCCGTATCAAACGAATTTCTTAGTCGAAAACACTAGGGGCCTCCAACCCTCCATGGCCTTTAGTGGTTAACGTCGCTGACTTCAAATCACTTGCCCCTCATTAGTCTTACTCATTTGGCTTATTGGAATGACTCATTTTATGATCTGATACTTCATAGTTGTCATCCCTCTAAGCCTAACCCGTATCTGCATTTTACTGTTAGGAAAATGAAGACATTAAAAAATCCAAAAAAAATCATACTCATAATTAATGTACTGGTCAGACTTATTTGCTTTAATAAATTAAAAATTAGTATTCATGTAGAAACTTCAAATGGTTTGAATTTAATTCATATTTTTAAATAAGAGACTTAATTCTTCGAAAATATTATGCAAGAGGTGAGGAGATATCTACCCTGAAACCGGTTTCAATTAATAAAACAGCAGACTGTGATGGTACTAAATTGCAGAAACAAAACACAAGATAGACATTCATAAAAATTAAGTCAGCGAGGCAAGTTTATGCTTTAATGTCAACATAAATTCATTATCAGAGATGTAAATTAATTATTATAACTACTTTGTACATGTACCAGAAAACATTCCCAATGGATTTCATTGGGGATTTCTTAACAGAAATATATATGCAGAATAAGTTTGGACGTGACGGAGACAGCAACGGTCAAAAGTTATCACGCTCTCCCAAAACGTCCTATTATTTGGACTAGCCCCTCATCTACGTGGGTTTGAACCTCACTCCGGGCATTGAATTTTTCATGTGAGGCATGCAGCCATCTAGCCGGCTTAGAAAAGGTTGGTGGTTCTACCCAGCTGCTAGACAAGCTTAGTGTCGCTAAGTGGCTGCTTTTTAATTTCTGACTTTTGCAGCCACCGCAGTTACCGTTTGACCGTCACAATATAAAACAAACTGTATACGTCGTATGAGTTCGACTACCCAGCTGCCTGACAGTGAATAAATTATGCACGGAGGGGCATCTGGGGGTCTTCCTCCACCAGCAAAGCTGTGTCAGTGCTATGTTTTTAAAACACATCAAATCGAAAACACTACTTATCCTGATGAACTGTAAAAATCTAACCGGGAACAATGGTGGTGGCTGAAGACTAGCTGCTGGAAGTGCCTCTCCTCTACCGAACCCAAGAGCTTGTACATCAAAAGAAACAGTTTTCCCACGACCACGTCCTCTACCAGCCATTTTACTGGTTTCAATACAGACAGTTCTTCAATTCTGTATTCAGATACAATCATGTCATGATAAATGTAATGAGCTGGCTGATTGCAACAGATCGTCTCGATTTACATATTTCGCATGGGGAGCGCCATCTTGTATAGGGAGAATAGGTTAATTGCATTTTATTTTTATTTAATTGTGCACATTTTGTTCAAAGAGTTTGTAGCAAATTCTTTTATTTCTTAAATCAAATAACAAATACTTTTTTTAATTAATACATAACCATTAAATGAGTGTATCATTCTGAAGTCTTGTTCATGAAATCTATCATTCTAAAACTTGTCCCTATTACCGACCTTGACCTTAATTCTGGTGGAAGTAGGACAAGTTTGTTGTCAAACGTAAAATTTATCTGCGTTATAGGTATATTTCAGTTTATTCCAGCATACGCAGTTATGCAGTTTTTATTTCTTTATGCCGTCAATACCTTGTTCAAGCAAACTTCATGCCAGTGCCTTAAATTCAGCATTTAAAATTTTTATTTACATAATCCTTGCATGTAGGCAATGCACAGATGCATGTTGGGCCTACTTTTATATAATTTGTTAGGTTACAAGTTGCAGACAACCTGTAGGACATATAGATCAGGTTGTGCTAGGGATTCTGTGTCTGGAACATAGTTATTATAAGGCTTTTACTGATAATCCTTCAGGTAGTTGAACTAATCTGACACATCCACTTTGTTTACCGGTTTATTGTGACAGTCAAACTGTAAACTGCGGTGGCCGCAAATGTCAGAAATTAAAAAGCAGCCACACAGCGACAGTAAGCTTGCCTAATCCTTCAGGATAAGTAGCCTTCCGAAAATGTTGAAATAAGTTGGAACACATGTTTTCTGTTGTTTTTCTCTCTCTGTAACTCACTGTTTTGGTTGTAATAAAGTTTCTCAAAATGGCGGCAAATCTGACAGTGCCGGATGGGTTTTTCCATGTTCTGGCAATGCCCAGTCTCGTGTGGAAATATTTTGGTTTACAGGAACAAATCTGTGGTGGAAAACATGCAGGGCACAAGACAGCTTTTGGCAGCTGTGAATACTGTGCTTACCAATACTGTGAAATCATTTAATTTCGTCGGCACGAAATTTCGTGGTTTTGACCAAAATGGCTGGATTTTCAATTTTTGAAGAAAAAAAAATCATTATTTCCACAGGAATAAATCTACTAGTACTTTGTACTAACATGTGAAACCTACACGTGTCAAACAGCGCTACCATGGTTACCGAATTTGCAATCGACGCTGCGGGAGATTAGCGTGTGATCATGTGCCTATTAACGACTGCGTTATCTATAATTATACGACCCCTAATTTGCAAAACTTTTTAAAACTGTGAAATATTCAATGAGAAAAGTCGGCGCCTGAGTTAAAAGTGTCAAAACCATAGCACCTTGCACCTTGCACAATTAGCATTCATAATCGAAACAAATATAAAGTTGATCATTTGATCGTGTTTAAAACAAGAACTACTTATTGTACTGCAAATCATTACACACTATTATACATTTAAATAGTGCTAGTTAACCATAATAATTCTTACATAAGCTATATTATAAACTGGTCCGACCTTTTTTTCAAAATGAATGCGCGTCTGCATCTAAAATTACAAGCTGTTGAACTTGTGCATGTGTTATTTCCTGCCGAGAAACGTGTAATGTGAATTTGGTATTAATGCATCGGATACGAATCTTACAATTAATTTGTACTATTTAATAGTTCCAAAGTCGTAGACTAGTATTTTACTACATCTCAGTAAAAATAAAGGCTAGTGTATATAACATTGCATAGAGGGGCCGAGAAAATCATATAACAGCCGTATTATAGTGCAGGTGGCACGTGACGCTACGTCAAACTTCTGTGCTTAGTATCTACTTTCACTTTGACAAACTTGTCATAAACACACCACGGGTACATTTCTAAATGAAATAGATGATTTTGTTTCCACGCATGCCAATGTTTATCGTTGATGGAGTCTCCATAAACTACACGAAAGCTACAGGTTAGTACTACCGCATGCATACAACAATGGATCAGATCGAACAGATGTGGTGTCTTTTTTTGGTGACTTTGCGTACAATTAAAAATTATCGTGGGCATAATTTGTTCGTTGGGGCTTAAATTCGTGGTCAACCACGAAATCCACGAAAATTAATCCCCCACGAATAATAATGATTTCACAGTACCCTCAGTCAGGAAGGGGAATTTTTCGTCATTTTAACACAACTAGATGAACTATCTTTTAAGTTATATTATAGTGCCTCTAAGGAAGGTTACTGCTGCAATATAGTTACATTAGTTAGAAATGACTGAAAACAGTACTATTAATAAGTGTGAAAGGTAGTAACATAATTATATAAGGCTAAAAACTTCCGAGGAAATTGATTAAAAATCGAAAATTGATTGAAAACCCCAGTTGCATTATTTTCGATGATCAATCATGAAAATGGACTGATAAAACATCCCTAGTTTTGATGATGTTCATTAGATTAATAACTAGAAACATGATTTTGGTGGCGTTTATTAACAGCGTTTATAGGAGAGATCGCCGTGACATTACGCATTAACATCTGTTTATCTGGTGGTGGGCAAAAAAATGGTTTTACATTGTTTGTGTATGGGATAGGAATATTTAATTCTTAATAACTTTTTCGCTTATTTATGGATTTTAAAAATTCAAAAGCTTTTGAAATTATAACTTACAGTTTTCATATTTTCGTATTCAAATATCTTTTTTAAATGAATAACCGTTTTAAATGACATATAATTTTAATAGCGGCGTAGTGATGTTCAAAACTTTTAGAAAAAAAAAGCTGTAAGTTAAGCATAATTCATAATTAATCCATTTTATTTTGAAATAATAATTAAAAGTAATAAATAAATTGCTTGTTTTATAACCTTTCCATTGATCAAAAAATTATTGATATAATTTGTGTTTTGAGAAAGTTTAGGCCATTAGATAAACATCACTGTTTACAAAAAACATGGACGTTCGGCGTCTGCCCACCCGATCACTGTCTTATCAGTTCTAAAAATAGAAAATACAATGGATTTGTATACAGACAAGATCTCTCCTGAGTCCTATTGGGTCCTTTTTTGTTTTGGTAAACATTTGGCATATGAGCATGGCTTTTTTTATAGTAAGCATGCAGAACAGCCTCCATCAATAAACGTCAATTAAGTTACTTGGATAATAATTGGAGTTTAGTTTCATTGAATCATAGATGATATTAATTTTAACATCGAGAAAACTTTTGATAAGCAGTGTTTCATTTCCAAAGTTCTGCAAGTTGCATATTAATGTACCAAATAAAAAAGAAACAGTCAGAAAGCTGCAAAAAGAAGGGCAGCATATGTTTAAGTGTATCTTAAACACAAAGTTCAAGCTGCATATAGCCGCTTTAGCCATTTGCAACAGAAAATTAAATGTTGCTCTGAAAATTTCTAACAAATTTGACTTGTGTATGCATATTTGGCCAAAATAAATACCTCATTTAAATAGGGTATTGCCACTGGGCACTGGTCCTTGTCTCAAAGGTCAAGGTCACAATACTTTAAGTGGTCAAAGGTCATGTCTGATTTTGTTGCTGCTATAACTTTGACTTGTTTGGAGCTTTTATTTTTAACTGGCTGAAATGTTTGAGACATTGTGGCAGTGTGTCAACATATGACAAGCTCTACATAGTTGCCCTTTTGGCATCAACATTCTATAGTTTGAAAACATATAAAAATATACTTAAATATTTCATTGACTGTAATAGGAAAAATCAGAGAGTATAATTACAGAATATATCAGGTTAACAGAATGTTGTGCTGCTTGACTTTTTTTACAACCCACACCACAGCGTTAACAGTCCTGGATTTTTTTTTCGAGCCCCACCCTGACACTGACAAAGCTTGTCTTTTTATGACCCCCAGCATTGCACTAACACTGCTGGACTTTTTTATTACCCCTGACATGGCATTAACACTACTGGACTTTTTACACACCTCCCCCCTCTGCCACTGTGACACTTTGAGTTTCTAAGACCTCTGCCACAGCACTACCATTGCAGCGTGGTGGACATTTTTACGATCCCTGCCATGACAGTTTCACTGCTGGATTATTTAGGATCCCTGCCACATCTGTAACAATGTTGTTGTGGAGGTTAATCAAGTCTATAAAAAGATCTGTTAGTAGTTAAGACTTTGAAATTTTAAATACAGGTTCTGTATTATACACACAAATAAGAAATCTAATAAAGAAATATCCTCTGGTGCATACATGTAGTGTTTACATAATCCAACACTGTACTGAAACATTTGGATTATACAGGTTAGCAACAAATATCTGTCAAAGAATGAAAGATTTTCAAGTCCAGACTTTTTGGTTTTCAGGGAAATTGTCCAACATGTCCCGTGCTGTTCCAGTGAGATTTTTGTCAACTGTGAAAAAGTTACAGTCACAGACATGTTGTAAGTATTGTCTAATGTTTATAATCTGTTCACCTAGCTGGTTGTTGCTAGTTCTTTTTTAGCTCATCTGATTTTTTGAAAAAAAATGATGAGTTATTGTCATCACTTGAGCGGTTGTCGGCGTCGGCGTTGGTGTTGCCTGGTTAAGTTTTATGTTTAGGTCAGCTTTTCTCCTAAACTATCAAAGCTATTGCTTTGAAACTTGGAATACTTGTTCACCATCATAAGCTGACCCTGTATAGCAAGAAACATAACTCCATCTTGCTTTTTGCAAGATTTATGGCCCCTTTTGTACTTAGACAATATCAGATTTCTTGGTTAAGTTTTATGTTTAGGTCAACTTTTCTCCTAAACTATCAAAGCTATTGCTTTGAAACTTGGAATACTTGTTCACCATCATAAGCAGACCCTGTACATCAAGAAACATAACTCCATCTTGCTTTTTGCAAGATTTATTGCCCCTTTTGGACTTAGAAAATCAGTTTTCTTGGTTAAGTCTTATGTTTAGGTCAGCTTTTATCCTAAAGTATCAAAGCTATTGCTTTAAAACTTGCAACACTTGTTCACCATCATAAGTTGACCCTGTACAGCAAGAAACATAACTCCGTCCTGCTTTTTGCAAGATTTATGGCCCCTTTTGGACTTAGAAAATATCAGATTTCTTGGTTAAGTTTTATGTTTAGGTCAACTTTTTCTCTTAAACTATCAAAGCTATTGCTTTGAAACTTGCAACACTTGTTCACCATCATAAGCTGACCCTGTACAGCAAGCAACATAACTCCATCCTGCTTTTTGCAATAATTATTGCCCCTTTTGGACTTAGAAAATCATTTTCTTGGTTGAGTATTATGTTTAAGTCAACTTTTCTCATAAACTATCAAAGCTATTGCTTTAAAACTTGCAACAGTTTTTCACCATCATAAGTGGACACTGTACATCAAGAAACATAACTCTATCCTGCTTTTTGCAAGAATGATGGACCTTTTTAGACTTAGAAAATCATGGGTAGGACAATATTTCTATTACACAAAAAAAATCAGATGAGCGTCAGCACCCGCAAGGCGGTGCTCTTGTTTAGCTCACCTGTCACATAGTGACAAGGTGAGCTTTTGTGATCACCCTTCGTCCGTCGTCCGTCGTCAGTCCGTGCGTCAACAATTTCTTGTCTGCACGATAGTGGTTTCATTTATGATTTTATTTTAATCAAACTTACACACAACTTGTATCACCATAAGATCACGGTTCCTTTCTTGAACTGGCCAGATCCCATTATGGGTTCTAGAGTTATGGCCCTGAAAGGCCAAAATTAGCTATTTGACTTGTCTGCACAATAGCAGCTTTTTATGATTTGATTTTTACCAAATTACACAAAACTTGTATCACCATAAGATCTTGGTTCCTTTCTTGAACTGGCCAGATTCCATTATGGGTTCAGAGTTGTGGCCCTGAAAGGCCAAAATTAGCTATTTTGACCTTGTCTGCACAATAGCAGCTTCATTTATGATTTGAATTTAACCAAACTTGCACACAACTTGTATCACCATAAGATCTTGGTTCCTTTCTTGAACTGGCCAGATTCCATTATGGGTTCCAGAGTTATGGCCCTGAAAGGGCCAGAATTAGCTATTTGACATTGCTGCACAATAGCAGCTTTATTTATGATTTGAATTTAATCAAACTTGCACAAAACTTGTGTCACCATAAGATCTCGGTTCTTTTCTTGAACCGGCCAGATCCTTAATGGGTTCCAGAGTTATGGCCCTGAAAGGGCCAAAATTAGCTTTTTGACCTTGTCTGCACAATAGCAGCTTCATTTATGATTTGATTTTAACCAAACTTGCACACAACTTGTATCACCACAAGATCTTGCTTCCTTTCTTGAACTGGCCAGATACTGTCATGGGTTCCAGAGTTATGGCCCCTTAAAGGTCCAAAATTGGCTATTTTGGCTTTTGCAGCCATATAGAGACTTCATTTATGGTTTTATCTGATACAAACTTCCAAAATATCTTCAACACAATAAATCTTGGATTCCATGACAAATCAGATCCAATCGTAGTTCCAGAGTTATTTTATATTGATTACCTCCCCTGATTGTAATCAAAATGGATTTATATCAGTAAGTTCTTATAGGACTTATTTGAAATTTCATTATTGTTATGAGTTGGACTGAGACAATCAGGGTAGATAACTATGGACTGATTTTATGTCAAATTACCTCCCTTATTTCAAATTAAAATGGGTATATCTCCGTAACTAATGAAGATATGATCTGAAATTTCATTTATGTCAGCAGATTTATTTGGCAGATCCTTCTTTTGTTCACTTACAATATATTTTTTTTATTACTTCCCTTTTACGTTACTATAAATAGCTTATTTTAGTAACTTTTTTATTATTGGCCGTAGGGAAAAACCGAGACCACTTTTCTGTGGTACAACATGGATGCTACCTCCAATTTTTAGGTGTATTTTGACATATCTATACCTTGTAAGAATTTTTGTTTTCTTTTTGGTTAAATTTCTTCCTTTTGTTGTTTCTGTCCTTTGGACTGAGATATCTTTTCTGAGGACCTTCGTGTCCTCAAGTGCAATGATAACAGGTGAGCGATATAGGGCCATCATGGCCCTCTTGTTTAGATCAGGGCCTACATTCATCAACCATTTCAGTCTGCAGCAAAATTTATAGTCTTGTTTTAAAGGGGAATATTCAACATTTGAAATGAATGTATTTATTTAGAGAGTTCAATGAAAAAATATAAACTGGTGAAAAAATTATGATATCGGACTACAAACAAAAAAGGGATGACCAATTCAATGAAACGGCAGCCATTTTGGTCACAATGACTTCATTATTCTTTCCATATATAGGCATTTCCAAATACAGTATTTATTGCAAAATTATATTAAACACAAGTAATGACAGAGCTTAAATTCAAGCTGTACGCTATACACACAAATGTTCACATATTATGCCCAGCAAAATGTGATTATCTTAGTTCATATATATAGTTGTTATTCACTGATTTACCATATTTGGTAATGTCCGTATAAGGAAAGAATGCTGATGTTGGCTGCCATTTCATTTTATAGATCTATAGCATTCAAATGGCTATATCTTCTTTGTTTCTTGTCCAATTTTGATACTTTTTTCGTTGGTGTTTATGTTTCACCTAGTTTTTATGTAATAAGAAATGTTGCCAAATTCCCCTTTAACTAAATTTATAATGATGAAATTTTGCTGAGCTGTCCGCAGATCTGATTGAAGATGCATACAAAGTTCCATTACAAGATATGTTCATATAACAATGACAGAGCAGATAGGTTAAATTTCAGATTAGAAAGATAATGAATAAGGGCCAAGGACATTAAGTGGAGGTGAATTGATTTGTTGTTAGATAGATTGTTTCAGCATAGGAATTGGAGTGTGAAGTCTACAATTAGACCATTTGTGAAATGCTAAAAGTAGAAATTCAGAAAGCAAACTTAATTTAGAATGCAACAAATGTAAAGCTAATTGGTTGTAATTAAAGAAATGGTTAAAATAGATGTTACAACTTACTGTCTGGTAGTTTAGATATTTAGTAGCGATATTTTAAAGTTTTGAAGATAAAAAGGCAATGATGGCTCTAAGAAAAAAGATATAGTGGCTGTGCTTGAATTAATATTTTCTATAGCATACCGTACATTCAGATTTAGCCATCTACATTGTAATTCTATATTTGTTATTGACCCGTTTGGTTAATGGACAGCTGGTGTATGAAAAGAATTGAAACCACTGTCTTACCTTTGCATGATGGTAAACTGCGACTAATGGGGTCAGGACACTTGATTTTGCTTTATCTCTGTGATTCTAGCATGTATAAAAAGTCTTATTCCATACCTCATATTAATAAGATGTGATAACAACAATTTTAACCCTTACCCTGCTAAATTTATATAATGAAATTTTCCAGCTTTCAATTTGGATTGAACAGATGTGCAGGCTGATCTTGATCTGCACTGGTCGCAAAGGCAGAATGAACTGCGTCCAGCATGATAAGGGTTAATCCGGTTTGGCATCTTATAACCTGTACTGCATTGATGCACTGTAAAACCCAAATCATCAACAAAATCCTATCATTAACTGAGTGTTTTATAACATTTTTTCAGCTTTTGGTCGACTTACTGTGTGCAAGCCAAACACTGGACAGAGAATGCTACACAAAAGTACAAGATTGTGTGCTTCCTTAGGTCAAGGGCCACCAGATGATAACAATGGGTCAGGTGATCAAATAACTACAGGTACTTCCTCAAATATTCTTCCTTCATCCCCACAGACATCATATATTATAATTACTGTGATATCATTCAATATCACGGACACCAATCTGAATCATCATGGTTTTGGTCAAAAAGCATTTTGAGATCAAAAATTCATTCCTTCATGATTAATAGTGATTTCACAATGTCCTGTTTTAAGAATGTGAGTTTCTCAATGGTAAAGGAATAAAATGAAGTGTATTTTGTGGTCATTTGTATAAACTCACACAGTTAAAATTTCCTGTTAATTTAAGATTTATCACACATTTGAAAGGGTGGATAGCAAGTTTTTGGTACTTCTGAATTACGAGAAATGAGTTAAGATTATATTTGCACAAGCATATTTAATACCATTCAGTTCTGTGTATATTAGACTTACATTTTAATACCAATGTATATCATAATGATTGACTTCTTATCTATTTGTGAGGAGTACATTTATTGTAACAGCAGATAGTCCAACAAATTATTTCTTTCAGAATTTCAGTATATTCTTATATCAGTATAATTATATGATTTCAGTCTTAAATACTAGATTTCTTTTTAGTTCTGATCAGTTAGACCAGAGCTGAAAGTATTATGATTTACTTATAATTGTCGGTCTTCTCTCATGTAAAAGAAATTAATGAAAATGTTTTAGATGGTAATAACAGAGCTTGTATTTTTGAAAAAAAAAAGAAAGGTTAACCTATTGTTTGGAAATGATCTATTGTGCTTCTGTTGTTACATAATTATGTAGGAAAAGGTGGAGGTGGAGTCTCTTCTGGGACTGGAGGTGGAGAAAATGGTAGTGGAGATGGTGTCTTTCACTGCTGTACCAAGTGTGGTGCCCCACTTACACACATAGAAACTATTGCAGGTAAGATGAACGCTGTAAAATGGTCAGCAATTTTAACAGATTACATCATGCTGCAGCAATAATTTTGGTGAAAAGTCCACAAAATATTAACCTTTAGCCTGCTGGTGCCAAGTGATTATGTCTCCCCCCCTCTGGGGGAGACATATTGTTTTTGCCCTGTCCGTCCATCCGTCCGTACGTCACACTTCATTTCCGAGCAATAACTGGAGAACCATTTGACCTAGAACCTTCAAACTTGATAGGATTGTAGGGCTGCTGGAGTAGACGACCCCTATTGTTTTTGGGGTCACTCTGTCAAAGGTCAAGGTCACAGGGGCCTGAACATTGAAAAACATTTCCGGTCAGTAACTTGAGAACAACTTGACCCAGAATGTTGAAACTTAATAGGATGATTGGTCATGAAGAGTAGATGACCCCTATCGATTTTGGGATTACTCTGTCAAAGGTCAAGGACACAGGGGCCTGAACATAGAAAACCGTTTCTGATCAATAACTTGAGAACCTCTTGACCCAGAATGTTAAAACTTTATAGGATAATTGGACATGCAGAGTAAATGACCCCAATTAATTTTGGGGTCTCACTGTATTAAAGGTCAAGGTCACAGGGGCCTGAACATGGAAAAGAATTTACGGTCAGTAACTTGAGAACCACTCAACCCAGAATGTTGAAACTTCATAGGATGATTGCTCATGCAGAGTAGATGACCCCTATCGATTTTGGGGTCACTCCGTTAAAGGTCAAGGTCACAGGGGCCTGAACATTGATAACCATTTCCGATCAGTAACTTGAGAACCTCTTGATCCAGAATGTTGAAACTTCATAGGATAATTGAACATGCAGAGTAGATGACCCCTATTGATTTTTGGATCAGTCTATTAAAGGTCAAGGTCACAGGGGCCTGGTCAATCATTTCCGGAAAATAACTTGAGAACCACTTGACCTAGAATGTTGAAACTTAATAGGATGATTGGACATGCAGAGTAGATGACCCCTATTTATTTTGGGGTCACTTGATCAAAGGTCAAGGTCACAGAAGCCTGAACAGTGACTTAAAAACCACTAGGCCAAGAGTGTTGAAACTTAGCGGGATGACTGGACATGCCAGGTAGATGATCCCTATTGCAGCCAACCATCAGTGTCTCTTTGACTTTCGCTCCTGACCCCTACTGACTTCTTGCCTATACCAATTTGCATTGGGGGAGACATGCGCTTTATTGCAAAAGCATCTTCTAGTTCTGCTTTGGTCTGCACTGTTCGCTATACAGTCAGTAAATTTTCAGTGAACATTCCTTCGAATAATAAATGGTATTGCTCAAATTGAATGATGGACCAGTCCATTTTAGAAATTTAGCAGGGTAAGGCTTAATACAAATGTAATAATATTCTGTTGCAGTATCTGAATTAAAAACTTCCTGGATGGCTGTAAAAACCTGAGGTCATTAACATGATACTTATACTGGTATAAACATTGCCTGGATATTTTTAACTCAAAACTTTAAGAGTGAAAGTGATATGTACCGCATTAGCTTAGGAATTTAAATTCATACCTGATGCCTCAGTGCTCATATATGTGTTGGTTAAGATATTTATTTTGATAGTTTAAGCATTTCAGTACTCCTAAGTATTTCTTTTATGTTATGCAGGGCAGTTAACCAAACTAGTTTTCCTGGATGTTGTATCAATATTAAACTGGTCTCAGACACGCTGCAAGTAACTGCCAACTTCTACACATGAAGCAGAGTTGAAGGATGAATGATTTTTGACCCAATTTCTTTTATCAAATCATCATGGAAAAACTATTGCCTCACATTGATATCAAGTATATCTATGCTCTCCCTATTTAGCAAAGCAGGCAGGCTTAGTTTTGAATGTAGTAGATTGTAAATAATTCCGTTAAATTTTGTTTCCTCTGCATTGCCAGGTCAGCCGAAGTTTAGCAAATGTAGTAAATGCAATCAATTCAATATTGTAATGGATCCAGCATTTAACTCGAGAGAGGGAGTACCAAAGGAAAAGAAAATTCCCACACCAAAAGAGGTAAGTGGTTTCTGGTTGGTTGGTTGGTTGTTTTAAGTTTTACGCTGTTTTTCAACAGTATTTCAGTTATATAATGTCGGGCAGTTAACCTAACCAGTGTTCCGTGATTCTGTACCAGTACAAACATGTTCTCTGCAAGTAACTCCCAACTTCCTCACATGAATCAGAGGTGGAGGGTGAATGATTTCAGACACAATGTCTTTTATCAAATCGTCACGGAGAACATACGCCTCGCCCAGGGCTCAACTCACGATCTGTAGATCTGTGCTCTCCCTATTGAGCTACGTGGGCGGGCTAAGTGGTTTCTGGACAGGGTCTGTCAAGATTTAGGATTTTTAGTATGAGATGTTTATATAGGTTGATGTTCTGATGCCGGTCGTCTGTATACCTTAGTCCATGATTAAATACTTTATCGTTTTGGTCCATTCTTAATGAAACTTGGTCAGAATGCTTGTCCCAGTCAAACCTTTTACAAGTTTTATACTTTGTCGTATGGGACCAGAAACTCGGTCAAATTTTGGAGAAGCCTAACACGTGAAAGACTACATTTTTAGCTAATCTACATGAAATTCAATTTTGAAAATGAGGCATCTGGAATTTAAAAAAAAAAAAAAATAGATCACCAGGTCATATCCTGTGTCATTTTATGTGCATTCTTAGAATTGTAGTTTTGTTGGTAATCATTTCAGACAAATCTGCTATGCTATTACCAAAATATTGCAGAGCTATGCATTTCAGCATTAATATCATGCATCTGATATCAGCTTTTATCACAAAACATTTACTATTTACAGTTGAAACTCCGTATCTCAGACTCACTTATCTCCAAATTCCGGCTGTTTCAAAGACATTTTCAAGTCCCGTCCAAAAAAACATGTGCACAAAATATCATTTTAAGTCGAATTTCAGTTGTCTTGAAGCAAAATGCTCAATCTCTTAAAATTCGAAATACCAAGTTTCAGCTGTATTAAAATTCAGGCAAGTGGTAATCAGAAATTTACTGTTGGCAGCCTTAATGGCAAATGAAATTTCTAACATTTGCTAATTGTGGTAAAAGATAGTGCTGTTTTACTTCAATAATACTGTCTAAAGCATACTGATGGTTTTATGTTTAAAGTTTTATTATACAGTTATTGACTTATGTTTCGGTCAATATGTGTTTTTACAGACCTGTAAAAATGATATTAACTGAGGACGCTGTCCGAGGTCAATATCATCTTTACAGGTCCGTAAAAACACATATTGACCAAAACATAAGTCTATAATTGTTATATTATATGCCCTTCTCAAATGCACTCATTTGACCGACCTGTATTTCATACACATAAGAAAAAAGTAATATCACAAGAGTCATTATCACTTCTGCGGGTCAATATCGGTTTTTGCGCACCCACGCGTGCACTCCTTTTGACCAATCAAACGAGTGCATTTGAGAAGGGTATATAATATTAAACCATAAATCATAAATGACTTTTGTAAGTTTATGATTGAAAATAATCTTTCTTTAAAATTTAAGTTTAATCATATTACGAACATCAGAACATGAGTTTTTGTTTCTAAACCGTTTTAAAAAATGCGAAATCAAGAAAAAAGATATCCGAGTCGGGAATAAAACCCGGGCTGCTGCGGCAGTAAACATTTTCATACCTTCTTTACCAATACACCACCTAGGAATTTGTACTTAACGACCATTAAATACTAGTATAAAGCTTTATAGTAAAGGCAGTTAACCTCTGGTACAACGTTACAAAGGCTTTTCAATTTTGGATGAAAAAATTAATAACAGTAAATTCTCTTATGTGTCCATAATATATAATCTGTCAGTAACTAAGTTTCAAAGCCACCTTAATGTTCACCTATTGTTCACCACACCGAGACGATGTGCAGAGTGCATGTTTTGGATGTCTCGCGTCAAGGTCACACTTAGGAGTCAAAGGTCATATCAGTTTGTTTCGTGTCCGCTCTGTAACTCTTGAACCCCTTGAAGGATTTCAAAGAAACTTGACACAAATGTTCACCACACCAAGACGACATCGGAGCACATGTTCCGGATGACTTGCTTCAAGGTCAAGGTCACACTTAGGGTTCAAAAGTCATATCAGTTTGTTTTGTGTCCGCTCTGTAACTCTTGAACTGCTGGAAGGATTTCAGAGAAACTTGGCAGAAATGTTCACCACATTGTAACGATGTGCAGAACGCATGTTCCGGATGACTCGCTTCAAGGTCAAGGTCACACTTAAGGGTCAAAGGTCATATATGACTTTGCTTTGTGTACATTGCTCTGCATTGCAGTGCTCTTGTTTTTATTTGGCAGATCTCTTTTTTGTACTTACAATAATTTTTTTTTGAATTACTTCCCTTTTATGTTACTATAAATAGCTTATTTTGAAACTTTTTTATTATTGGCTGTAGGGAAAAACCGAGACCACTTTTCTGTGGTACAACATGGATGGTACCTCCAATTTTAAGGTTTATTTTTACATACCTGTACCTGATAAGGATATTTTTTGTAGACTTTGAATATTTTTTTTGTGGACTTAGATTTGTTTTTTGAAGTTTTCCTTTTGTTGTTCCAGTCCATTGGGGCTACAACAGTCAAGTTCTTTAAATTTTGCTCCCATCCTTTGATGTAAGCCTTCTGGCGTATATTGCCCCGCTTGGCGGCGCTCTTGTTATATATGCGCGTTCAATGGCAAAGCGTAAACATATTACGGCCCCAAAACGGATATTTCAAAAGGAAATGACGTCAACGTGAAAAAAACACGTAGACTTTAACGCACATTTCATGGAAATTTAATGACTTTGAGGGATAATATGTTCATTTACTTGGGTTTTACGCATGTTATGCTAGAATAGCATTAGCACATGTTCTTTTCTTGTTAATATAACATCTTCAGAATCCATCTTCAGAATCCCCCGGGTTTCTGCAGATGTTATAAAATGAAAAAACATGTGTTATCCCTATATAGCAATAATTTCCTGATATCAAAAAATTATCTTTTTTTTTTTTTTTTTTTTTCATACAAATAGGAGGTCTGTGCCTTTAATCTTTATTTGATGACAAACTAATATTCATGAGGGACCAATTTTTGTTGATTTCAGTCCATGAAATTAAATCCATACCTGTCCAGTGAGCAATTCTTTTAATTTAGCAGGTAGAAATCCATGCAGTCAGGTACCTTTGAAATAACCACTGTGGGCAAAACCACAAAGCATTTTACATACAAAATGACATGATTTCATAAACCTTCCAGCCCGGATCCAAGGACAACCCCCACCCCTCTCCAGTCAGCTGAGAAATGATCTATACTCATCAAAGTTGCACTCAAAATTTGGATCCAAAAATGCACCAGAGGTCTCCATTTTGTATCTTTATTAAAAAAAATCTGTGTAAAAGCGGGGAAGGGGTCTTAAAGGAGGAGGATACCCCCACAATTAGATATTTCAGGATCTGGGTCTGACTTTAATACTAGTAAATTAATAGTATAATGCATTACAGATAAAGCAGTATTTAGACAGTCATGTGGTAGGACAGGACCTTGCCAAGATGATTTTGTCAGTTGCTGTGTTTAACCACTACAAGAAGGTCAACCACAACATGAAGAATTCTAAACCTGAGACAAATAAACAAAATACTCAGGCAGGTTATACATCTAGAGGTATGCAATATTGTATCATATATGTTGTTTCATTGAAATCGTAGTAGTCTATGATAGATTGACTATCTTAATTTGTATCTCACCTGTGTGAAAGACTGTACTTAACTATTGAGGTTAGCATTACTTACTGTTATCTGAAGGCTACTTAACCCTTACCGTGCTAAATTTCTATAATGAACTGGTCCATCATTCAATTTAGACAGTACCATTAACTGGTAAAAAGGGATGCTTATCAAAAATATACTGACTGTGCAGACCATGAATAGACTGTACGGATGTGCAGGCTGATCTTGATCTGCACTGGTCGCAAAGGCAGAATCACTTGCCGCCAGCAGGCTAAGCGTTAAAACATCCAAAAACATGGCCACCTAGGGTTGGTTCCTGCATTGGTATATGGCTGAAAGCAGTGGTCCTATAATTTTATAGAAATGAAAGGATCAGTAGGTGACCAGGAGAGGGGGACAGAGAGGGTCAGTTTTCAGTGTGAATAACAGCATAGATAACTTATCTTGAGAAGAGCACCATGTCATTCATCAAACACTAAGATAGAGAGCAATCATTTTGATAATCGTTTCCTAGCAACAAAAGAATATCTGTAAAGCTTGTCTGGCTTTGTGACATTCAAGGATCCCTGTAGCAGGGTTCCCGGAAACGCCGAATTTGGCGTCCCAGTACGCATAATTGGTCCCGATGTACACGTCTTTATTGAAGCTTGGGGTCCCCGGAAGCAAGTTTCTACAGTGGAATACACAAGGTTTGACTTTGAGCAGTATTAGTGGGCGGAGTTACTCGCTTGTCATCGATTGCCGCGTATAGCCAGTCAGCGTTGCCCGTTGGCATTACACCGTGAGACATGACGGCATGTATATTACCTACACAATTACATGTGATTGTCTGCGTGCATACGTGACAATTGCTGATTGAAAACCGATAGTTTATAAAGTGTTTGAAGTAATTTTGATTGTTTTCTCACGTACTAATTTTGTGGCAGAATTAAAGAACATTTTAGAAAAAGTTAAAATTAGTCTTAAATATAGCTCTTGGAGTAATTTTACAATGCTGTTGATGTGGTCTTACAGTGATTATTTCTCTGCAAAATTTCAATTAGTTTCAAATTTTGTTACAATGCCGACCGGGTCAGCAAACATTGTTTGGTATAGGGGTAAAAAGAAATAAAAATGATGCAAGTGAATCCTCAGACTCCGAGATCAATAGTGACATGCAAAAATGAGATGTAATGTACTGTGCATTATTGTATGCCAGAAAAGAGCAAATGTTTTAATGCAATGTTACTAATGAATAATAAAGTTTTACGTTTCGCCTATTCTGTCTGTACCTTTTTAGCTCACCAGAGCATTGTTTAGGTGAAATATTGTGATCACTAAATGTCACTTTACTTGTCTGTACAAAAAAAACCAAAGTTTTGACGAAACGCTTACTGTGAAATCATTAATATTCGTGGGGGACTAATTTTCGTGGTTGAGTCAATCCACGAAATTTCATCCCAACAGACAAGTAAAATTCCCATTTATTTTATGTTCAAAAGTTGAAATCCACAAATTCATATCCCCACGAAATTGCCGTTTTGACCAAAACCACGAAATTTTATGCCAACGAAATTAAATGATTTCACGGTATGTCTATCCGTCGGTCTACTTAGGACTGCAACTTTTACAGCATTGGGAGTCCCAGGACTGCAACTTAAAATTGCTAGTGAGAACTCTGCTGTAGGAACCCTATATTAAACTTTTATTAAACAATGTATCTTTCAGTTGAGACTCACTTATATGTCTTAAATTGTGCCTATTGTGGCAAGTTATTGAACTGTGGTATAAGTATTTCTATATAAGGTTTTGATATAAGTATGTGTTTCTGTAACAGCATCTCTGAAATATTTCTCACATGTATAGCAGTAGAAGAACTTTGAAGCATTTTTATGTTGCTTAACCCTTAGTCTGCTGGTGGCAAGTGATTCTGCCTTTGCAACCAGTGCAGACCAAGATCAGCCTGCACATCCATGCAGGCTGATCATGGTCTGCACTGTTCGCCATTCAGTCAGTATCTTTTTGGTAAGCACCCCTTTTAACAGTTAATGGTACTGTCCAAATTGAAAGACAGACAAGTTCATTATAAAAATTTAGCAGGGTAAGGGTTAAATTTACATCATTTTTGTTTCAGAAGCTTTACAGGACATTCTACAGATGTCTGCAAATAATGCATTAGGTCCAAGAGCTGAGCCACCTGTGAAGAAAAGTGTAACAACCATGAGCAACGAGTCCGAAGCCGAGATTGTTTTAGAGAAAAGTAACATTCTGATGCTTGGACCTACTGGCTCAGGTATGAACTACTGTTTTGTATTGATTTACCTATTGTTGCAAAATCAGACTCTAAACATAATGGATTATCAGATTGAAAAAGAAAGGGTGTTTCAGTTCATAGTCGGAAAATAGTCTTCAGTAAATTCATATGTTTAATATATACTCTGATCAGCGCCTGCATTTGTTTGTACAGTGTGTAAAAGCAAAAACTGCAGGCCCAATTTTGAAATAATTTCATACATTGTCAACTGGTCCTAGCGTAACCATCTACCAAGATTGTTCAAGTTATTAGTCCCCTACTGGTTGAAAACCAGTTTCGGGGACTATAGGAATGCGCTTTTCTGTCATTCCGTCCGTCCGTCCGTCCGTCCGCAATTTCGTGTCCGGTCCATAACTCTGTCATCCATGAAGGGATTTTAATATTACTTGGCACAAATGTTCCCCATGATGAGACGACGTGTCATGCGCAAAACCCGGACCCCTAGCTCAAAGGTCAAGGTCACAGTTTGAGGTCAAAGGTCAACAGGGCTTTTTTCCTGTCCGGTCCATAACTCTCCCATCCATGAAGGGATTTTAATATTACTTGGCATAAATGTTCCCCATGATGAGACGACGTGTCATGCGCAAAACCCGGACCCCTAGCTCAAAGGTCAAGGTCACAGTTGGAGGTCAAAGGTCAACAGGGCTTTTTTCCTGTCCGGTCCATAACTCTGTCATCCATGAAGAGATTTTAATATTACTTGGCACAAATGTTCCCCATGAGAAGACGACGTGTCATGCGCAAAACCCGGACCCCTAGCTCAAAGGTCAAGGTCACAATTTGAGGTCAAAGGTCAACAGGGCTTTTTTCCTGTCCGGTCCATAACTCTCCCATCCATGAAGGGATTTTAATATTACTTGGCATAAATGTTCCCCATGATGAGACGACGTGTCATGCGCAAAACCCGGACCCCTAGCTCAAAGGTCAAGGTCACAGTTGGAGGTCAAAGGTCAACAGGGCTTTTTTCCTGTCCGGTCCATAACTCTCCCATCCATGAAGAGATTTTAATATTACTTGGCACAAATGTTCCCCATGAGAAGACGACGTGTCATGCGCAAAACCTAGACACCTAGCTTAAAGGTCAAGGTCACAATTTAAGGTCAAAGGTCAACAAGGCTTTTTTCCTGTCCGGTCCATAACTCTCCCATCTATGAAGGGATTTTAATATTACTTGGCACAAATGTACCTCATAATAAGACGATGTGTCATGCACAACTTTCAAACCCCTAGCTCAAAGGTCAAGGTCACACTTAGCAGTCAAATGTTAACATAGCATGAACAGGGTCTGTTTCGTGTCCAGTCCATAACTCTGACATTCATTAAGGAATTTTAATATCACTTAGCACAAGTGTTCCCCATGATGAGATGACGTGTCGTGTGCAAATCCCAGACCCCTAGCTCAAAGGTCAAGGTCACAATTGGGGGTCAAAGGTCAATAAGGTTTTTTCCCTGTCCGATCCAGAACTCTGTCATCCATCAAGGGATTACAATATTACTTGGCATAAATGTTTCCCATGATGAGACAACGTGTCATGCGCAACACCCAGTACCCTAGCTTAAAGGTCAAGGTCACACTTTGAGATCAAAGGTCAAGAGGATTTTTTTCCTGTCCGGTCTATAACTTTGTCATGCAAAGCAGGATTTAGATATCAGTTGGCACAAATATTCCCCTGGATGAGACAATATGTCATGTGCAAGAACCAGGTCCCTAGGTCTAAGGTCAAGGTCATATTTAGAGGTCAAAGGTCAAATTCAAGAATGACTTTGTACGGAACATTTCTTCTTCATGCATGGAGGGATTTTGATGTAACTTGGACCAAATGTTCACCACCATGAGGCACCCTTGTTTTTAGAATTACGTCCCTTTGTTGTTACTATAAATAGATTTTATTGTAACTTTTTTATTACTGGCGGTAGAGAAAAATCGAGACCACTTTTCTGTGGTACAGCATGCATGTTACATCCAATTTTTAGGTGTATTTTGACCTATCTCTACCTGGTAAAGAGTTTCTTGTGGACTTATATTATATAGATTTTTTTTTTTTTTTTTTTTTTTTTTTTTTTTTTTAAAGATTAATTTCCCTTTGTTGTTACTATAAATAACTTACATGATAACATTTTTATAATCAGCCAAAAAAATTCAATATGAAAACAACTATAGGTTTTTATATATATAAATTTTAATCCAAGTGTTTTGTTATAGCATATTGTATATATAGTACAATATTGTTTATACAACATTGACAGATATCAGTTCATTATGTTATACTGCAGTAGAGAAAATTAGGTGCCTTCCAGTAGGGGACTTTGTATTGCATGGCAATACTTCATTCACTTGTTCCAATTGTTAAAAACAAGACTGTAGGGGACAAGGTCACTTTTCCCTGTACCAACATAGTTGGGACTTCAAAAATCTGGTTAGAAACAGTTAGCCAGATTTCAAAAAAATGTCACGTAGTGACATTGGATGACCTTCTTAAAACATTTTTAATCCCCCGCCACAAGTGGCGGGGGGTTATAGGAATGGTCTCCGTCCATCCTTCCATCCGTCTGTCGGTAACACTTTCGTGTCCGCTCCATATCTCCTAAACCCCTTGAAGGATATTCATGAATCTTGGGTCAAATGATCACCTCAATAAGACGATGTGCAGAACCCATGAGTCAGCCTTGTTGACTCAAGGTCAAGGTCACAACTCAAGGTCAAAGGTTTGAGCCTTCCATTTTGTGTCCGCTCTATATCTCCTAAATCCCTTGAAGGAATTTTATAAAACTACTAGGTTAAATGATCACCACATGAAGACGATATGCAGAACCCATGAGTCAGCCATGCTGGCTCAAGGTCAAGGTCACAATTTGGGGTGAAAGGTTTGAGCCTTCCATTTTGTGTCTGCTCTATATCTCCTAAACCCCTTGAAGGATTTTCATCAAACTTGGGTCAAATGATCACCTCATCAAGGCAATGTGCAGAACTTATGAGTCAGCCATGCCAGCTCAAGGTGAAGGTCACAACTGAAGGTCAAAGGTTTGAGGCCTTCCATTTTGTGTCTGCTCTGTATCTCCTAATTCCCTTGAAGGATTCATATGAAACTCAGGTCAAATGATCACCTCATCAAGGCGATGTGCAGAACTCATGAGTCAGCCATGCCGGCTCAAGGTCAAGGTCACAACTCAAGGTCAAAGGTTTTAGCCTTCCATTTAGTGTCCGCTCTATATCCCTAAACCCCTTGAAGGAATTTTATAAAACTCAGGACAAATGATCACCTCAATAAAACGATGTGCAGAACTTATAAGTCAGCCTTGCCGGCTCAAGGTCAAGGTCACAACTTAGTGTCAAAGGTTTGAGCCTTCCATTTTGTGTCCACTCTGTATCTCCTAAACCCATTGAAGGATTTTCATCAAACTTGGGTCAAATGATCACCTCATCAAGGCAATGTGCAGAACTTATGAGTCAGCCATGCCAGCTCAAGGTGAAGGTCACAACTGAAGGTCAAAGGTTTGAGGCCTTCCATTTTGTGTCTGCTCTGTATCTCCTAATTCCCTTGAAGGATTCATATGAAACTCAGGTCAAATGATCACCTCATCAAGGCGATGTGAAGAACTCATGAGTCAGCCATGCCGGCTCAAGGTCAAGGTCACAACTCAAGGTCAAAGGTTTTAGCCTTCCATTTAGTGTCCGCTCTATATCTCCTAAACCCCTTGAAGGAATTTTATAAAACTCAGGACAAATGATCACCTCAATAAAACGATGTGCAGAACTTATAAGTCAGCCTTGCCGGCTCAAGGTCAAGGTCACAACTTAGTGTCAAAGGTTTGAGCCTTCCATTTTGTGTCCACTCTGTATCTCCTAAACCCCTTTAAGGATTTTCATCAAACTTGGGTCAAATGACCACCTCATCAAGAACTCATGAGTCAGCCATGTCAACTCAAGGTCAAGGTCACAACTCAAGGTCAAAGGTTTGAGCTCTGTATCTCCTAAACCCCTTGAAGGATTTTCATGAAACTTGAGTCAAATGATCACCTTATCAAGACGTTGTGCAGAATTCATGAGTCAGTTCAAGGTCAAGGTCACAGCTAAAGGTCAAAGGTTTACCCTTTCACTATCCATAACAGTGGCGGGGGATTTACCTGTCTTTCAGACTGCCTTGTTCAAGTTGTTTTGATTGAGCAAGAAAATAAGGCCATCTGAATTTAGGTTCTTCCCAATATGATGTGATATACAATGTATATTGGAAATTTAAAAAAAAAAAGAAACAAAACTGCTGACTTTCTTTTTGAAAATGATTATAAAAAAATATTTCCTGGGTTACCTTCTACTAAGAGTGCTCTTAATTTTTTATTCATCAAAAGACATGGCTGCTAGAGTAAAGAAATAGTAAATCTTCAAACAACATCTCCTTAACCTTTAGCCTGCTGCTGGCAAATCGTTTTGCTTTTGCAACCAGTGCAGACCAAGATCAGCTTGCACAGACGTGCAGGCTAATCATGGTCTGCACTGTTTGCTATTCAGTCAGTAAATTTTCAGTGAACATCCCTTTGAATAACAAATGGCATTGTCCAAATTGAATGATGGAAAATTCCATTTTAGAAATTTAGCAGGGTAAAGGCTAAGCATTAATGAGATTTTGTAATGATTTCACATAATTGCTTCTAGGGTTATCCTTTACATGGATTTTTCAGTTTATTCAGATGTCAGAAAGCGTTGCTATTAGATGGTAATGGTCACTTTTCCTGAGGAAAAATGCTGCTGAAAGGTCTCTTTAGTGGACCGTTTTACAAAGATTGTTCACATTACGTGATTTGTTACAAACATGGTTGCTACTGGGCAGGGCTAGTTTCCATATACGTTTTTATGCACGTTTCAGCTATGAATTTCAAGTAAGAGATCTTGGGCTGTCTTGTTTAAATAATATTTATTGGTCTTTTTTAGGTTAAAATGCTCTTAGGGTAATTTAGCTTTATAACAGTATTTGAACAAATATTTCAGGAAAAACTCTGCTAGCTCAGACTTTAGCACGTGTATTAGATGTACCGTTTGTGATCTGTGATTGTACGACTCTAACATCGGCTGGTTACGTTGGTGAAGATATTGAATCTGTGATATCTAAACTTCTTCAGCAAGTCAATGGCGATGTGGACAAATGCCAGCGAGGTACATGATTCTCACAATACAAGCAAATAATTTCTAAGTTTGAGAAAACTCATAATAAAGGATTTGTACTTAAGTCATAACATAACATCAGATTAGAGAAGGTAACTACCCAAGAAGATTTAAGGGGAACACCCCAAATTGACTGATAAACTGAAGCAAACATAGAAGCAGTGAACACAAGTGAAACAAAAACTAAATTGTCTGTTTCCTCAAGAACTGATAAGGCAGGCAAAATATGACTTTCATTTGTTAAAAACTATTTATCATCGATATAGAACATGTACACTTTCTTTATGGCTTACAGTTAACAGTTGTGTTATAAGTTGTTCTGAGGCCCTATCAGAATGCATCAAACTTAAAAATGCATAAATTTTGTCCTAGAAATTTTATGTCCTTAAAGGATGGTAACTGCAGACATATTAAGTTTTGGCATTTTAGCAAGTTACTTTCTCTCAGTGAGGATAACATTTGATATAAATTGTTTAGCTGACAGTGAGAAATAACAAACAAATTAAAACTGATCTTACATATTAAAGTGGAACTGACCGTGAGAAATAACAAACAAATTAAAACTGATCTTACATATTAAAGTGGAACTGACCGTGAGAAATAACAAACAAATTAAAACTGATCTTACATATTAAAGTGGAACTGACCGTGAGAAATAACAAACAAATTAAAACTGATCTTACATATTAAAGTGGAACTTCTGAATACAGAACCTACCAAAAACCAGAAACAATTGGAAGATTTTCTGTCCCGATTTTCCTCCTTTTATTTTCTATATAGACCATACTTCTAAATACAGGGGCCTCCATGGCTGAGTGGTTAAGGTTGCTGACTTCAAATCACTTGCCCCTCATCGATGTTGGTTCGAGCTTCACTCGGGGCGTTGAATTCTTCATGTGAGGAAGCCATCCAGCTGGCTTACGGAAGGTGGGTGGTTCTACCCAGGTGCACGCTTGTGATGTAATAATGCACGGAGGGGCACCTGGGGTCTTCCTCCACCATCAAAGCTGGAAAGTCGCCATATGACCTATAATTGTGTCAGTGCGACATTAAACCCAACAACAATAAAAAGTTACTTCTAAATACTGGAACTTCAAAATTCTGAACACCGGGCGATATTTTCGAAAAATTTGACTTATTTCAGTACAGTTTTACTTCCAAAAACTGCATGGCATGAGCAAGTAGATATTTGTTCGAATGCAAATCTGAGCCTCCAGGAAAATTTCATGTGTGATTCCATTGTTTACCAATTAGCGATGACCGATTATTTTTACACGGATGAGAATCACAACCTGTCAATGAAAGGATCAAACACCGCTGAAGATCGTGATAATTAGAAAATGATCTTTCATTAAAGAAATGACTTAATCTAGCAATTTAAATTTTGATATTTACATCAGACATATTCATGAACTTTTAATTTTAATTGTGGTATCATACAAAGCGAGAATTTAGTGAAGAAATTAATTAGCCAGCGTGAAGATTTAACTTAAGTCCGTGGTTTGATTAATTGGTCGTAATTGGTCAGACTGTTTCCTAAACTGTCCAAACTTCAAAGCGAAATGTAAAAAAATGAGTAATCCTTTTAAAATCACAGCATTTTACACAGTCTTCATCATTTCCAAAATTAAAATAACTTTGACAATGTAGAAACATCGTAAAACTAAAAATAACTCGCCAGTCTGAACTTGCGCTGAATCAAAGAGAATGGCTTATGGTATGCAGTTGCATTTATCCAAATCAATCTTTACTTCAAATACCAGAAACTTCCAAAAACCAGACTTTTCTTCTGGTCCCGAGGGTGTGCGGTTTAAGGAAGTTGCAGCCTGTGTTACAGTAGAATGTTGCTATATTCATTTCATTTCATCATATGAATAGTATTTCCAATGCGTTACTCATTTTGAAGCATTTCTCTGACTGTTCAGAGGTACTTCACTGCAGATTGGAAAACATAAAGAGTTATTTTCATGAAATATAATTTTAACAAGTTGAACTACTTTTATGATGCCTTTATTGTTGCAAACAACGTAAGGGAGTAATTTTAGATAATCACACAAATTGTCAACTATTAGTATTAAATTGACATAACTTGTGCCCGTGGAGACTTTTGATACAAACTATAACTGGTGTAATCCCTAAATCAATGAAAATACAGGAGTTGACCATTTTGCTTAAGATATTTTTAGATGGTCATTATTGAATTATCAGATATTTCTGTTTTTATAAGATGAAGAAATATATATTAGCACACAAAGCTGTCATTTAACATTGAAAAAAACAACTGAAAAGGCAAATTTGAGATTTTTAGATACCAGCTCTGCATGTATTTCATGTTTCAGAGAGGCCTGAATTTTTCAGGGATAGGCCATTTTGACAGTCCATGGTCTATGATTTTTTAGCTTGACTATTCGAAGAATAGGGGAGCTATCCTACTCGTCCTGGCATCGGCATGAGCGTCACACAAATGTTAAAGTTTGCGTACCACCCCAAATATTTTCAAAGTCCATTGAGATATTGCTTTCATATTTTGCATACTTGTTTACCATCATGACCCCAGTCTGAAAAAAGGAGGAGGCAACTCTGTCGAGCATTTTGACTGAATTATGGCCCCTTTTCGACTTAGAATATGCTTATTGTAATGTTAAAGTTTTACTCATTGCTTATATTATACTATCAAGCACTGAGAATAGTCGAGCACGCTGTCCACTGACAGCTCTTGTTGTTGTCCAAAGTCACTGTTGTGTTCACTCAGGGAACGTGCTTGTAAAATCTTCTATTGTATCAACTGAAAATAAGATAGGACTAAACTAGACTTCTATTAAAATTGCAACAGAAAAATTTATGGGATTGATGTGTAATGCTATCTTCTTTAGGTATTGTGTTTTTGGATGAAGTTGACAAAATAACAAGAGAAAAAAGTATGAACCTCTTGAAAGACGTTGGAGGAGAGGGAGTTCAGCAGGCAATGTTAAAGATGTTGGAGGGCACAATCGTTAATGTTCCAGAGAAAAACAGGAGAAATTTACACGGAGAGAAGGTGCAAGTGGACACTACAAATATCCTGTTTATTGCTGCTGGAGCATTTAATGGATTAGAAAATTTTGTTAAGAAACGAAAAGATGTAAAGGTAAGAAGTCAAACAAGATAAGGATTTAATTTTGAGGGCGAAAAAAATGTGTTTTTTTTTTTTCAGATTTTTTTTTTAGCTCACCTGTCACAAAGTGACAAGGTGAGCTTTTGTGATCGCGCAGCGTCCGTCGTCCGTCCGTGCGTGCGTGCGTGCGTAAACTTTTGCTTGTGACCACTCTAGAGGTCACATTTTTCATGGGATCTTTATGAAAGTTGGTCAGAATGTTCACCTTGATGATATCTAGGTCAAGTTCGAAACTGGGTCACGTGCTTTTGAAAACTAGGTCAGTAGGTCTAAAAATAGAAAAACCTTGTGACCTCTCTAGAGGCCATATATTTCACAAGATCTTCATGAAAATTGCTCAGAATGTTCACCTTGATGATATCTAGGTCAAGTTCGAAACTGGGTCACATGCCGTCAAAAACTAGGTCAGTAGGTCAAATAATAGAAAAACCTTGTGACCTCTCTAGAGGCCATATTTTTCATGGGATCTTTATGAAAGTTGGTCAGAATATTCACCTTGATGATATCTAGGTCAAGTTCGAAACTGGATCACGTGCGGTCAAAAACTAGGTTAGTAGGTCTAAAAATAGAAAAACCTTGTGACCTCTCTAGAGGCCATACTTTTGAATGGATCTTCATAAAAATTGTTCAGAATGTTCATCTTGATGATATCTAGGTCAAGTTCGAAAGTGGGTCACATGTCATCAAAAAGTAGGTCAGTAGGTCAAATAATGAAAAAGCCTTTTGACCTCTCTAGAAGTCATATTTTTTATGGGATCTGTATGAAAGTTGGTCTGAATGTTTATCTTGATGATATATAGGTCAGGTTTGAAACTGGGTCAACTGCGATCAAACACTAGGTCAGTAGGTCTTAAAATCGAAAAACCTTGTGATCTCTCTAGAGGCCATACCCTTGAATGGATCTTCATGAAAATTGGTCAGAATGTTCACCTTGGTGATATCTAGGTCAAGTTTGAAACTGGGTCACGTGCCATCAAAAACTAGGTCAGTAGGTCAAATAATAAAAAAACCTTGTAACCTCTCTAGAGGCCATACTTTTCATGGGATCTGTATGAAAGTTGGTCTGAATGTTCATCTTGATGATATCTAGGTCAAGTTTGAAACTGGGTCAACTGCGGTCAAAAACTAGGTCATTAGGTCTAAAATTTGAAAAATCTTTTGACCTCTCTAGAGGCCATATTTTTCAATGGATCTTCATGAAAATTGGTCAGAATTTTTATCTTGATGATATCTAGATCAAGCTCAAAACTGGGTCACGAGCTCAAAAACTAGGTCACTTTGTCAAATAATAGAAAAAACGACGTCATACTCAAAACTGGGTCATGCGGGAACAGGTGAGCGATTCAGGACCATCATGGTCCTCTTGTTCTATTTTGAATTTTAAAAACGAAATGCATGGGAAAATATTTGCATTTGAATTTAATTGCATGGATAGATGTTACTAATAAATCCATGAAAATAAGTCTTCATATTATTAGAACTGAAGTAATAGTAAATATTCCCTCCTAAAAATTGTCCCAATCTCATAGGAAATCTTCCCTCTGCACTGCAATTTACCACCCCACTCACCCCTCAAATTACTCATTATAAATACCACAGTTTTTGAGATGAATTGTGAAAACTGACATTCGTGCTTAATAGCTAGAGTTCTGGTATTGTCCTTTGTCCTGAACCATGCTTATACAGACAATATTTACTGAAAGATTTAGGACAAGTTTAATAACTAGCCAGTCCAAACAATTATCTCCAGAGTCATGGCCCTTTAGATAGTCACAGTTGCAATGATTGACAGTGTCCACTTAATGTTTTAGATATTAGAATTAATTCACTGTGACATTTGTATGGTATGACTTTTGAAATCCTGTTTTAAAGATAATAATAATATGAGCCGTGCCATGAGAAAACCAACATAGTGGCTTTGGGACCAGCATGGATCCAGACCAGCCTGCGCATCCGCGCAGTCTGGTCAGGATCCATGCTGTTCGCTAACAGTTTCTCCAATTCCAATAGGCTTTAAAAGTGAACAGCATGGAGCCTGACCAGACTGCGTGGATGCGCAGGCTGGTCTGGATCCATGCTGGTCGCAAACCCACTATGTTGATTTTCTCATGGCATGGCTCATATTTTATGTTAAAGTGGAATTATGCACATTTTTCAAGTAAAAATCCAGATGAAATAGATTTGTGTATAAGAAGGATGGAGGAAATTATAGCTTTTAACCCAATATACCAAGCTCTTCCAGTTACCAGTACGAAATAATAAGTTTCCAAATATGACTTCTTATTTTGACTGGGGCAGTCTTTTTAAGAAAAGTCAAACTGCACACAGGAGTTGCTTCCCTTCAGCTTCAGACATATCTACCTATAGGTGCCTAGAAGATTTAAGAAAAGAACTATCATTTTAGTAGTCCGATTTCTTTATTTCAAAAGCATCAGCTTCAAATACTTACGTGGCATTATCATTAATTTAACACATTTAAATGCACAGCAACAGAAAATTGCTTTTATAAAACATTCACCAAAAACACACTATGTGCAGAAAGATGCGAATAATGCCACTTTAAATAGTAGTTCTGTATCTTTATTAAAGCTTACCATTACATGTTATGTATATGGCTGGTCAGACTCACTTACATATTTACAGATAGTGGAATAAAGAGGCTATACCATAATGTCATACCCTATTACTGTAGAATCATTATAGAAAACACTTTACAAAATTTGCTGCAAAATGTTTTTCCCATTGAAATGGAATTATTTCTTTAAAGGTATATTAGACCTAAATCATGAACACTTACTACATATAGTTATATATGAAATTAACAAGATTATAATTATGTATTGATAGTACTATGCAGTAGGTTTAAAATAGGTCACACTGTGTACATGTTGAACTAAACATGTTATGGATGCGTACAGTCACTAAAAAACTTGAATTTGTATTAACAGTCAACAGTTACTGTAACTGCATGAAATTTATTTATGAATGTAACTCTACACAGACAATTACTGGTAATTTGAATTTTTAGTAAAGTTGGGACATTTGATGAGGATTTCCTACATTTGAAGTAAATACCTAAATGTAGAATATTTTAATGAATGATGCCCATCTGATATCTTTAAAACAAGGTAGTTTACATGAATATATGAGCCGCGCCATGAGAAAACCAACATAGTGGGTTTGCGACCAGTATGGATCCAGACCAGCCTGCGCATCCGCGCAGTCTGGTCAGGCTCCATGCTGTTGGCTTTTAAAGCCTATTGGAATTGGAGAAACTGTTAGCGAACAGCATGGATCCTGACCAGACTGCGCGGATGCGCAGGCTGGTCTGGATCCATGCTGGTCGCAAACCCACTATGTTGGTTTTCTCATGGCGCGGCTCATATGTTGAAGTTTGCAGTGTTGGTCTTAAATAACATGTTTTGCTTTAACCTCAGTTAATGAAGAATTTACTATGGAAAACAAAATTTTTAGTCCATTTCTGTTATTATTGTATTGGTTCTGTCTAATTGCTTAAAAGATACTTAAACTGTGTTTAAACATGTTTAGATGATACATATTTGATGCATACTGTAAAAGACTTACAAAACTGTAGTCTACTTTATTTACAGCAACTTGGTTTTGGGGCACCACACAAGAAAGTGAGAAGTTCACAAAAAGAGCCACAAACTCTGCACCAGGCACACAGTGATAAACCGTCAGTTAAAGATGAAAATGAGGAAAAAGATAGATTGTTAGAAACTGTTGAAGCTTCCGATCTTATAGACTTTGGTCTCATTCCAGAGTTTGTAGGCCGCATGCCAGTAATAGTCCCCTTACATTCATTGACGGAGGAAATGCTAGTTAGGATATTAACGGAGCCACAGAACTCCCTTGTCAAACAGTTTCAGCAGTGCTTCTCTCTAGATGAGGTTTGTATATGTTTAGTCACAGCTTCTATCCCGTCTAAACAGTGGACTGAAGCCCAATAGGAGTGGCCGCATTCAGAGCTCTATGTATAGATCTAGTATATGTTATAGAGTTGGGTATTTTTACATCACATATAATAAATACGATGTGAAAATACATTTACGGTGCATTTATTCATATTATATGCACTTACATTTGTGCATAGACCAAAAATCCCTGAAGAAGGTAATAAGAATATAAATATGTTTCATGTGTATTAGCATGGAGGTAAAATAAGAGATACTACCTCCATGATATTAGTTGCAAAATTTATATTGAATGTTGTGTAATATGATATTTATCAAGTATAATTGTGGCTGTACATAGAGGAAATCCGATATCTGTACTAAACAGACATATTTTAATTCTTCCACGGCAGAATTCATTCAGTGACATGATTTGAATTTATTGCGCATACTAAACATATATAAGAAGCTAAAGGGAGTTAATGTATTCTGTTTGTTTCAGTGTCAGCTTGAGTTTACAGATGATGCTTTGAAAGCTTTAGCTCACATTGCTATGGAGAAACATACAGGAGCTCGAGGCCTCAGATCTGAAGTGGTTTGTACATTTAAATAATCTGTTACAATCAAATTATGTGTTGTTCTGTTAATAGGTATTTTTGTGCCCCTTCTTGAGAGGTGAAAATAAACTAAAATGGTATTAGTTGTAACACTAAACACTTAGGAGCTAATAAAAAGGTAATTAAGAGATATTTTACTTAACCTCAAATTTTCTGTTAATAATCAGTTAAAAAGTATGTCACAAATTACATTTGCTCAGTGAAGCTGAACTGTTTTTGCCTTATTGTGCACTCAGTTTTTCCTAGTTTTCATCCAGTTGAAATAAAATGTATACATCATCAACATGAAGAGGAGATGGGCATATTGTTGGAACTTCATGCCTAATTTTATGCCCATTTTGGAAAAAAATGATGTGTTATTTGATGATGTGTGCATCTCTAATATGTTTATGTATGTAATAGTTCAAAACAGGACTGGTTGCATTGCGCAGATGCACTTGGTTTACATATTTACCAGAAAAGAAAAGAAGACAACTACACATTACAGATTCTCTGTATTTTTCAGGAGAAGTGTTTGTTGATGCCGATGTACGAGCAGCCAGGATCAGATATCAAAACTGTGATTATTAATGAAGATGTAGTAAGGAAAAACTCACCAGCTATTTATATACATGATACAGATGATGATGATGTAAGACAAACACAGTCCTCTAATGTATGATGAGCGCATGGGTAAAACAGAATTTTGGACTGGTTCCAGAGAAGTTTAGACTGGCTCTGCAGAAAGCAGAATTTTGACTGGTTTTGGTTATTTCGTGGGTTTGACAACTGCAGAAAATTTTTTAACAGAAATTGATTTGACAGGATTATTTGAAAGATTCCTAAGACTTTAAAGTTTTGTTCTGCAGTATTTTCGACTAGTTCTGCAGTTTGGATTTTGCCGCAACTCAGTAGAACTGAATCTACATAACTAGAAACCAGACATATATTAAAACAAAGATTACAACATAGCTTTAAACTGCAGCTGGAGATCCTGTCAGATGTAAGATAAAGACATTTGTGAGATTTATCTGTATATCGCATGGTTTTGAGTTTAGGTCCTCTGGCAGGCTGTATGTTCTCCATGACAATTTGATAAAAGACATTGTGTCTGAAATTATTCATTGCCCACCTCTGATTCATTTGGGGAAGTTGGCAGTCACATGTGGAGAACAGGTTTGAACTGGTGCAGAATCCAGGAACACTGATTAAGTTAACTGCCCGCCATTACATAAGTGAAATACTGTTGCAAAACGGCATTAAACCCAAAACAAAAAACAAAACAATCTGATATAATACAGACTTTTGACTGTATTCGTTGGAGGATCTGTTAGTTATTTATCACAGCTTTTGAAAGAAATTCAGAGCTTCAACTGTCATATTCTTGTGTTAAATTGAATATGAATTTGACATGTTGTACAGACATTTGATTTTATTAATACATTTTGGACTAAAAGGGATGTGGTGCAATGACATTTTTTTATCAAAATTAGGTCTAATATTTGGTAGCACTGTAAGACATTGACATTTGGATCTGGAAAAAAAAAGTACATAAAAATAGAGTAATTCCATATGTGTATTTTTAAGATTCTTGAATACTGGACTTGGTATTCCCATATTTTTGCTGGTGCTCATAAACCTTGTCTTACACACCAAGGTGTAAGATATTCACATGCTGCATTTTGTGAATGAATACCTGAATTCATATGCTGCTATAATCAATTGCGGGCATTTGTTTTATTTTTTTTTGTTGAATATTTCAAGACTACAATATGCTAGAAAAAGAATCTTATCATTGGATGCAGTTGTTGATTGAAATATGCAGCTCTTGAGTAACTTATGTGGTAACATGGCAGAGCCTCATAACAACGTTACTGGATGAACCAGATATTTCAATCCACATCTTCAACCAGTGAAAGATTTTTATAAGGTTCCATTCAAACACACTCCATTAAGTTGATGATGCTGGTCATAGTAGGAGTAATACTGAGACGTTTTGTAAATTTTAAATTTTTTTTAATTAAACCTTTTGCCTGCTGGTGGCAAGTGATTTTGCCTTTGCGACCACTGTAGACCAATCAGCCTGCATGTCCGTGCAGTCTGATCATGGTCTGCACTGAACGCTATTCAGTCAGTAAATTTTCAGTAAACACCCCTTTGAATAATAAATGGTACTACCCAAAGTGACTGATAGACCAGTCCATTTTAGAAATTTAGCTGGGTAAAGGTTAATGATCCAAAAGTCTGGATTATGTGTGATGTTTAATGCTGCTTATCAAAGTTAGCTAAGACAGCAGGTTATGCTGGTAGGCTTTACGTTTGAGACAATGCATTTAGTGTGTTTAATCAGTGTGGTTTTCAGGAGATAATCTGCTAATGATATGCACATAATAATTTAAAAGCACAATATTGTAGTTATTACTAATTCTTTTAAAAAGACTTTTGTCTACATGTTCACTACTTAGAAAAATGAATGACAAAACATTATCATTTGTGAAGTGTTTAATTACACAACAAAGGCAAGAAATTGGAATAGACTTTACACACACTAGTGTATCCCAGTTTTGTTAACTAATGAATCAGTACTTTATGAAGTACAATTTTTCTACTCAAAAAATGTAATGATTTTCGTATATATTGAATGGCACCTAGGTTTTTAGATAATTATTTCATGATGATATTATATTTGTGTTTGGCTATTTAAGACTTTTGTATGTATATAATTTTGTTAAGCTATTTTGTTATTGTTATTATAATCTTGACAGTTTGTGTTTTCACAACAATATTTTCACTTTAAAGATGAAGCCTGAGGTAGCAGTAATTTTCTGAATTAAAAGAGAAATTTAAAAATTCTGTTACTATTTGTAATAGTTTTTTTCAGGGGAAGTCATTTTTTCTGTTCATAGAAATTTAAAATTATTTTGAATCTACCATTACTTGTAATGACTTAGACATCCCTAAATAGTGAAGTTCATTTCAAAAATCACGATATACTTTTCCCTTGTAGTCGGTGTAGATTTTCAATTTTACAAACAGCATTTTAGAAATGTATGCTATATGTGCAGGTGTTGGAGATATTAGAAATGTTATGATTTCGTATTTGTATAGGTATGCATACCTGTAAGATTTCTTTCTAAAAAAATATTTCAGTAAACATTTTAGGTGTCAAAATTTAGAACATCATATTCAACTGTACTCGTAAATGCAAACCTGAACATTTTGAACACATGTTATAAAAACTTGTAGAAAAAACTTATTGTGAATGATTTCATTGACGCACAAGATAACTTAATGGCTCATTATGCCTTTGTTTGTAATGTGGCTGCCACATTTTTATGCCTCCACTTCGGTTGTGTCGCACCTAGCTCCAGAAGTATTTGACATAGAGTCACAAAACTTTACAGGAACGTTGGTCAGCATGTGTAGTTGTGCACCTGGGGTTTTGCGTCCGGATTCATTCAGTCATGTAGGAGTTATGGCCCCTGACTTTGTAAAAATTGTCATTTTATTGTTGTGTCGCGCCTAGCTCCAAAAGTATTTGACGTAAAGTCACCAAAGTTTACAGGAATGTTGGTCAGCATGTGCAGTTGTGCACCCTGGGTTTTGTGTCTGGATTAATTCAGTCATGTAGGAGTTATGGCCCCTGACTTGGTTAAAAATTGGTCATTTTAATGTTGTGTCGTGCGTAGCTCCAAACGTATTTGACGTAGAGTCACAAAACTTTACAGGAATGTTGGTCAGCATGTGCAGTTGTGCACCTGGGGTTTCGCATCCGGATTCATCCAGTCATGTAGGAGTTATGGCCCCTGACTTAGTTAAAAATTGGTCATTTAATGTTGTGTTGTGCGTAGCTCCAAAAGTATTTGACCTAGAGTCACAAAAGTTTACAGGAATGTTGGTCAGCATGTGCAGTTGTGCACCCTGGGTTTTGTGTCTGGATTCATTCAGTCAGATAGGAGTTATTGCCCCTGACTTAGCTAAAAATTGGTCATTTTAATGTTGTGTTGCACGTAGCTCCAAAAGTGTTTGACCTAGAGTCAGTTTACAGGAATGTTGGTCAGCATGTGCAGTTATGCAGCTCGGGTTTCTGGTTAGGATTCATTCAGTATTGTAGGAGTTATGGCCCCTGACCTAGGAAAAAATTGTCATTTTAATGTCATGTAGTGGGGGCATCTGTGTCCCATGGACACATTTCTAGTTTGTTATAACCATAAAATAGGTCAAAAAATTGAATATCAGTAAACATAGCAGAAAATATTAGTGAATCCATTGTTTATGATTACCTCCCCTTATGGCTTTAACTGAATAAGTTCAGGTGTAATA
This sequence comes from Mercenaria mercenaria, assembly GCF_021730395.1. Taxonomy (NCBI): domain Eukaryota; kingdom Metazoa; phylum Mollusca; class Bivalvia; order Venerida; family Veneridae; genus Mercenaria; species Mercenaria mercenaria. Next base: position 59,680,104 of record NC_069368.1, on the reverse strand, counting down.
TTGAAAATGGTGATTTTCTATTCAGGTAATTAAGCATTTCATGTAAATTGACAGTTGCTTTAACTTAAGCAGACAGTAATTGTAACGTATAAGGATTTTGTGTGCATATACATACACTTAAGAAATCTGTCATTTTTAGCTCACCTGTCACAAAGTGACAAGGTGAGCTTTTGTGATTGCGCAGTGTCCGTCGTCCGTCGTCTGTCCGTCCGTCCGTGTGTGCGTCCGTAAACTTTTTGCTTGTGACCACTCTAGAGGTCACATTTTTCATGGGATCTTTATGAAAATTTGTCAGAATGTTCATCTTGATGATATCTAGGTCAAGTTCGAAACTGGGTCGTGTGCGGTCAAAAACTAGGTCAGTAGGTCTAAAAATAGAAAAACCTTGTGACCACTCTAGAGGTCACATTTTTCATGGGATCTTCATGAAAGTTGGTCAGAATGTTCATCTTGATGATATCTAGGTCAAGTTTGAAACTGGGTCACGTGCGGTCAAAAACTAGGTCAGTAGGTCTAAAAATAGAAAAACCTTGTGATCACTCTAGAGGTCACATTTTTCATGGGATCTTTATGGAAGTTGGTCAGAATGTTCATCTTGATGATATCTAGGTCAAGTTCGAAACTGGGTCACGTGCCTTCAAAAACTAGGTCAGTAGGTCTAAAAATAGAAAAACCTTGTTACCTCTCTAGAGGCCATATATTTCAAAAGATCTTCATGAAAATTGGTCAGAACGTTCACCTTGATGATATCTAGGTCAAGTTCGAAACTTGGTCACGTGCCATCAAAAACTAGGTCAGTAGGTCAAATAATAGAAAAACCTTGTGACCTCTCTAAAGGCCATATTTTTCATGGGATCTGTATGAAAGTTGGTCTGAATGTTCATCTTGATGATATCTAGGTCAAGTTCGAAACTGGGTCACGTGCGGTCAAAAACTAGGTCAGTAGGTCTAAAAATAGAAAAACCTTGTGACCTCTCTAAAGGCCATATTTTTCATTGGATCTGTATGAAAATTGGTCTGAATGTTCACCTTGATGATATCTAGGTCAAGTTCGAAAGTGGGTCACGTGCCCTCAAAAACTAGGTCAGTAGGTCAAATAATAGAAAAACCTTGTGACCACTCTAGAGGCCATATTTTTCATGGGATCTGTATGAAAGTTAATCTGAATGTTCATCTTGATGATACCTAGATCAAGTTCGAAAGTGGGTCACGTACCTTTAAAAACTAGGTCAGTAGGTCAGATAATAGAAAAACCTTGTGACCTCTCTAAAGGCCATATTTTTCATTGGATCTGTATGAAAATTGGTCTGAATGTTCATCTTGATAATATCTAGGTCAAGTTCGAAACAGGGTCATGTGCGGTCAAAAACTAGGTCAGTAGGTCTAAAAATAGAAAAACCTTGTGACCTCTCTAGAGGCCATACTTATGAATGGATCTCCATAAAAATTGGCCAGAATGTTCACCTTGATGTTATCTAGTTTAAGTTTGAAACTGGGTCATGTGCCATAAAAAACTAGGTCAGTAGGTCAAATAATAAAAAACCTTGTGACCTCTCTAGAGGCCATACTTTTCATGGGATCTGTATGAAAGTTGGTCTGAATGTTCATCTTGATGATATCTAGCAAGTCAAGTTTGAAACTGAATCAACTGCGGTCAAAAACTAGGTCAGTAGGTCTAAAATTATTAAAATCTTTTGACCTCTCTAGAGGCCATATTTTTCAATGGATCTTCATGAAAATTGATCTGAATGTTCACCTTGATGATATCTAGGTCAGTTTCGAAACTGGGTCATGTGCGGTCAAAAACTAGGCCAGTAGGTATAAAAATAGAAAAACCTTGTGACCTCTCTAGAGGCCATATTTTTCATGAGATCTTCATGAAAATTAGTGAGAATGTTCACCTTGATGATATCTAGGTAAAGTTCAAAACAGGGTCACGTACCTTCGAAAACTAGGTCAATAGGTGAAATAATAGAAAAACCTAGAGACCATATTTTTCAGTGGATCTTCATGAAAATTGGTCAGAATTTTTATCTTGATAATATCTAGGTCAAGTTCAAAACTGGGTCACATGAGCTCAAAAACTAGGTCACTATGTCAAATAATAGAAAAAACGATGTCATACTCAAAACTGGGTCATGTGGGAAGAGGTGAGCGATTCAGGACCATCATGGTCCTCTTGTTTATTATGCTCCCCGAAGGGAGAACATATAATTGCCGCTTTGTTCGTCCTTCCATCTGTTTGTCAGTTCGTCCGTCACGCTCTTGTCTGGAGTATAACTTGAATAGTATTAATGGCATTTGATTGAAACTTCACATATTCATAGAGGCCATTGAGACAAAGTGCAGTGTCAAAGAATCATAACTCTACCTTACCTAGTTTTTGAATTATCTCCTTTTATTATACAAAATAAGGCTTGTCCGGAGTATAACTTGAAAAGTATTAACGGAATTTGATTGAAACTTCACATTATCATAAAGGCCATTGAGACAAAGTCAGTGCAGAATCATACTTCCTACTAGTTTGATTCCCCTTATATACAAATAGCTTCGAGTATAACTTGAAAGTATACGGAATTGATTGAAACTTCACATAACATAAAGGCCATTGAACAATTCAGTGTCCAAAATCATAACTCTACCTTACTAGTTTTTGAATTATCTCCTTTATTATACAAATAAGCTTGTCCGGAGTATAACTTGAAAAGTATTAACGGAATTTGATTGAAACTTCACATAATCATAAAGGCCATTGAGACAAAGTTCAGTGTCCAAGAATCATAACTCTACCTTACCTAGTTTTTGAATTATCTCCTTTTATTATACAAAATAAGGCTTGTCCGGAGTATAACTTGAAAAGTATTAACGGAATTTGATTGAAACTTCACATAATCATAAAGGCCATTGAGACAAAGTTCAGTGTCCAAGAATCATAACTCTACCTTACCTAGTTTTTGAATTATCTCCTTTTATTATACAAAATAAGGCTTGTCCGGAGTATAACTTGAAAAGTATTAACGGAATTTGATTGAAACTTCACATAATCATAAAGGCCATTGAGACAAAGTTCAGTGTCCAAGAATCATAACTCTACCTTACCTAGTTTTTGAATTATCTCTCTTCATTATACAGAATCAGGCCTGTCCAGAGCATTACTTGAAAAGTATTAAATTAAATGGCATTTCATTGAAACTTCACAAAATGATAGAGGCCATTGATTAATGGGAAGTACAATGTTAAAGAACCATAACTCTATCTTACTAAGTTTTTGAATTATCGCCCTTTATTATACAAAATTAGGTTTGTCCGGAGCATTACTTGAAAAGTATTAAAAAGTATTAATGGCATTTCATTGAAACTTCACAAAATGATAGAGGCCATTTTTCTTGGGGGGGGGGGGGGGGGGGGCGGTCTTACACGTTATTTTCCCATATTGAGGCAAGCACTTGCATCGAGGAGCATCATTCGGTTTAACCGATTCCTTGTTTTAAGAACTTATGAAGTTTGTTATATAAGATAGACCATGTTTATTATGTTTTGTATATTACTATTAAACGTGTTGATGAATTTTGATGATAGATATGTTGAATTGTGAAAATATGATAGTAAAATAAACATGTTGACTTGAATAAATGTGTCTTGTGATATGTGCAGAAATAGGCAGAATTTCTGGTTTGACCATTGGGAAAACAGATTCAGTAAGAAAACCATTATTTTTGTAAGTTATACAGCCATATGTATACAATACATACTCAAAAGATACTAAACCAAATATTGGAATTATAGGAAGGCTTTTCCTATAGAATGTGTTGCTCCTTGGTTAGATAAAAAAAGATTTTTCCACAATTTGAAGTGATGCTTGGGAAATGCCACTCGAGAAAAAAAAAAGAGGAACCAGTAAACTCTCACTCTAAATATAGACAATGGTTTTGGTACCAAACTTGAATGTGGTAAACATTTATGCTGAGTCTCATTCTCATGAGACATGGTCAGAATGGGTTTTGTTGTGCATTAGGTAGCCAGGACAAATAATTTAAAGACCTTGTGATCTTCAAAAAACCTGGTCAGAATGATTGTCTCAAATCTCAGTCATGATTTGTAACTCGGTAACCTGAGGTGAAAAACTGGTCAAGAGGTCAGGTAATAGGAATAGGTTTACAACCTATTGGCCTTACATTTACGCGATCTTCATGAAACCATGTCAGAATGTTCTGATGAAACTGAAGTGAAATTGGAAACTTTGTTATAGGTCATATGGCGACTTTCCAGCTTTGATAGTGGAGGAAGACCCCCAAGTGCCCCTCTGTGCATTGTTTCTTCACGAGCGGGCACCTTGGTAGAACCCCCTTCCTTCCGTAAGCCAGCTGGATGGCTTTCTCACAAAGTCATGAAGAATTTAACGCCTCAAGTGAGGCTCTAAACCACATCGGTGTGGGGCAAGTGATATGAAGCCAGCGACTTTAACCATTTTGCCACGAAGGCCCCAAAATTGGAAACTGGGTCCTCTGGGGTAAACACCAGAACAAGTGTGAGATTAAAGGCGTTCTAAGCTCCCCCCCCCCCCCCCCCCCCCCCCGCTTTTTTATTCGAAAATGAACAAGTATTTCAAAAGAGAAAATTATTTGTCAAAATTAATTTTTCATATAGTCGATGTTCTCAGTTGTTTTCTTTATTGATGTATTTTAATTCAGAATGTTTTATTATACACAACAAACAAGAGGGCCAAGATGTCCCTAGGTCGCTCACCTGAGTAACACACCATAACAGTGTAAACAAGTTTTACCTAGTGATTTCATGGAGACAAATATTCTGACCATTTTTCATTAAGATTGGACCAAAAAATGTGGCCTCTTGAGTGTAAACAAGTTTTTCCTTTGATTTGACTGGGTGACCTAGTTTTTTACCCCACATGACCCAGATCTGAACTTGAGCTAGAGATCATCAAGATAAGATCATCAAGACAAACATTCTGACCAAGTTTCATATAGATTGTTTAACAACTGTGGCCTCTAGAGTGTTCACAATATTTTCCTTTGATCTGGCCTAGTAACCTAGCTTTTGATCCCACATGACCAAGTTTCGAACTTGACCTAGAGATCATCAAGACAAACATTCTGACCAAGTTTAATAAAGACTGAGTTACAACTGTGGCCTCCAGAGTGTTCACAAGCTTTTCCTTTGATTTGACCAGGTGACCTAGTTTTTGACCCTATATTGCCCAGATTTGAACTTGACCTAGAGGTCATGAAGACAAGCATTCTGACAAATTCTCATGAGTTTCAAACTTAAATTGTGGTCTACAGTGTTAACAAGATCTTCTACTGATCTGGCCTAGTGACCTAGTTTCTGACCCAACATGACCCAGTTTCGAACTTGACCTAGAGATCATCAAGACAAAAATTTTGACATAGATCCATAAACATTGAGTCACAACTGTGACCTCTAGAGTGTTCACAAGCTTTTTCTTTGATTTGTCCGGGTGACCTAGTTTTTGACCCTACATGACCCAGATTCGAACTTGACCCAGAGATCATCAAGACAAACATTCTGACCAAGTTTCATAAAGATGAGTCACAACTGTGGCCTCTAGAGAGTGTTCACAAGCTTTTCCTTTGATCTGGCTTAGTGACCTAGTTTTTGACCCTATATGACCCAGATTTGAACTTGACCTAGAGATCATCAAGACAAACATTCTGACTAATTCTCATGAGTTTCAAACTTAAATTGTGGTCTCCAGAATGTTAACAAGATTTCCTTAGATCTGACCCAGTTTTGAATTTGACCTAGAGATCATCAAGACAAACATTCTGACCAAGTTTCATAAAGTTTCACAACTTGGCCTCTAGAGTGTTCACAAGCTTTACCTTTGATTTGACCTGGTGACCTAGTTTTTGACCCCACATGACCCAGATTCGAACTTGACCTATAAGCTTCATAAAGATTGAGTCACAACTTTGGCCTCTACAGCTTTTCCTATGATCTGGCCTACTGACCTAGTTTTTGACCCCACATGACCCAGGTTCGAACTTGACCTAGAGATCATCAAGACAAACATTCTGACTAATTCTCATGAGTTTCAAACTTAAATTGTGGTCTCCAGAATGTTAACAAGAGTTTCCTTAGATCTGGCCTAGTGACCTAGTTTTTGAACCAACATGACCTTGTTTTGAACTTGACCTAGAGATTATCAAGACAAACATTCTGACCAAGTTTCATAAAGTTTCACAACTTGGCCTCTAGAGTGTTCACAAGCTTTACCTTTGATTTGACCTGGTGACCTAGTTTTTGACCCCACATGACCCAGATTCGAACTTGACCTATAAGCTTCATAAAGATTGAGTCACAACTTTGGCCTCTACAGCTTTTCCTATGATCTGGCCTACTGACCTAGTTTTTGACCCCACATGACCCAGGTTCGAACTTGACCTAGAGATCATCAAGACAAACATTCTGACCAAGTCTCATAAAGACTGGGTCCACTGTGGCCTCTAGAGTATTCACAAGGCAAATGTTGACGGACAACGCACGACGGACGCCGGACAATGACGGGTCACAACACCTCATCTTGAGCACTTTGTGCTCAGGTGAGCTAAAAATACACATTCTGACATGTCTGTACTGAAGGAGATAATTATAATGAAATATTGCTTAAAAGAATGTACAACAGTAGATTCTTTTTTTACCAAAAGAAGTGGTAAATAAAACGGTATAACTTAATTGTAAGTCTGAAAACTCATAAGTTAAGAATAATTCTCAAGTTACACATGCAGGAATCATCTTTACATTATGTGCAAATGATGCGACTTCTGGGTCTTTTTAGCTCAATTTGATGCCCATTTAGGATTTATGTTATTAGTGAAAAAACTTTAAAGACGTAAAAGTTTTATAGTAGGTTTTGGGCTCAGGTGAAATGTTTACAAATAAATATCTTATTTTTTTACATAATTTTATCCCATTCCACAAAGCATGGCATTTTTCTGCATGTTATAGAAACCTTTTCATGTAAGTATGCTTATTTACTAAAGCTTTCTGTTCTGTTACACTGCCCACACTATCTGACTATTTTCTTTCACTGTAAGCCCCTTTTTGGTAGATTGCAAATGCATTAAACCAATTTAGTTTGACTCTGTACAAGTTTATCGACTGAATATTCCTTTCATTCCCAAAGATAATAATTATTTATCAGCTTACAGTTATTTGTCATTAACATTATTTGCTGATTTATGAAACATTTACGTCAACATGGATATTTAGCAGTTTATCAGTATCTGTGTCTTACAGAGTTACTTCCCCTTATTAATGCTGGGATGTTGGGTTCAGAGTTTTGCTTGGTTCTTTCTAAGCTTCAGTGGGTGTATTTACTACTCCTATGACAATAGCAGACTTCTAAGTGACATTTGGTGAATTTCTCCTTGCAATTAAACTCTGTGTTGTTATATTGTCTGGCCTTTGTGATCAATATAAATATAACCCAAAGTGGTACACATAATACCGGAGAGCTCATGAGATTCTCACCGAGCACTTGGGTTTAAGAAAGGTTTGTGCCCTATAGGTGCCTCACATGTTAACCGAGGAGCAAAGGGCCAATAGGGTCAAATGTGCAAAAGAGACGCTGAAACTTCTCAAATTTAGATGATAATGTTACTGCTAACAGGTGACCGTAGACCAGCAACTGCTAAAAGAACTGGTTTTCAGGGGAATGTGTACGCAAGCATTCTAGGGGGGTTTGGGGGCATGCTTCCCCGAAAAATTTTCGTTTCCTAGAACCTTCTCGTTTTTGGTGCAATCTGTGAGTATTTTCACAAGAAATAGTTTCAAAAAAAAAACGTGTTAAATACCACGGTTTCATGTAATAACATTTATTTTTCAAAGTGGATTTTTGGACATTACAAGCGATTGTCACTTAAATCTTTTTCGTTTCAAAATGTAGAGAAAACATTTAAATGCTCACTTCTGCGATGTTTTTCTAATGACGTTTCTCAAAAAAAAATTAATTTCACAAAAAATGATATTTCGGCCTGTTAAATAATGTTAACTTAAATTTAGTAGTATAACTTTAATTTGTACAAAGTCGTGTAATAATATTATATGCATATTATTCTGATGGTACAATATCGAATTGTCACGGATGTAAAATACAGTGGTTACGTCGCACTAGAAAAATCAAACAATTAAAGAACAGCATAAACCAAAAAAAACAAAAACTGAATACATTTTCCAGGGAATTTAGAACAATGTATAAGACAACGTTTGATACAAAATGAACGATGAAATAAGGCTAAAATAGCGATTTTATCACTAATCCGATGAAACCCTAGTTTTTTCAAAGTCGCAAATGTAGCCAGTAATTATGCTACAGTGTTAACGGTTTTCATTAGAAATTTTCTTGCAAATTTAAAATAAATTGGATCCTGATAGTACGTGACTGAAACACTGGAGGTTTTTGAATATTCAAATATGCAAAGTCGAGCTTTAAACAAGCTTTAAAGCTGATAATTTTAATACACACACGCATCGTTTCATGAGACAGAACATCACGCGTTATGTGGTTGAAATTTTTATATTTACATGTCCAAAGATGATGATAACAATTTACATGTTTATTAAATCGACTGAAAACTAGAGATCTATATTGGTAGCAATCAAATGACATTTTTTAAGATTAAGAACGTTGACTTTCACGTCATGAATTGTATTCATTGGAAGTAATTGCGATGTGTATGCCCCGAGAACGCTGTACCTAACTTCATCATTCAGGCTCGGGTTCCCATGTAAAACGTCTGGATAAGGCAGACCATCTGACTGGCATTCGGTCATATTTAAACTTCATAGTGAAGAAACTTTTCACGAAAGATAAATCTTCCTATACTTAACTAATGTAGATCTACTTCATTACATTGAAAACGCGACAAAGATCGCTGTTAAGAAAGGAAATATATCGACACCCTCATGCCCCTCCTCCTTCAGTTTTCATTGCATTTTTAGACTTTTTGTATTTTTAATTCTTGAGAACCATATGCACGCAACTGCGTTTTTTGCGTATAGGTAGCTATGCGCCTGACAGGAACTGAAACTCTCTACCTCTATGAATCAGTTTATTATCCTATGCTAATGCTTAAAGTGTCGGTAACTGCCGACATTGCTTTGTAGACCCCAAAATGCACCATGATTTGCCGTTCTCACTTAAAAAAATTCCCGGGGGAGGATACCCCCGTACTCTCCTACACTACCCTGCGTACTATGAATAAGGTTGGACATATCAGTTCAGCAATTGGCGGTACCATATGATAACGTCCAGAAAAATCCTAGATCCGCCCCTGAAGGGAGCAATTATTATTCAAAAAGAATTCTTAGCAAAAAAGAAATAATGAAATCTTATCTTGCACTTTATAGTTATGGGTTAATGTTCTTTTTTATCTGCATTATATTTTTTCTCACAAAAAGCTACTTTTTTTCAAATGATGCAAATTCAATAAAAAATGTGCAATAACTTCTCCACGTTGCTCTGAACGACCTTGACCTTTGCTTTGCTGACAGCAGCGGAATACTTTTATAATTTTTCATTTTTACAACGTGACAGCTTACAATGCAGGGAAAATAACATGAACAGTTTGATGCAGTCCATGATTGAATACTACGTTTTTATACAGTAACAGTTAAATCAGCAAATATAAATCTACAGGAAGTTTATTGTGCAACAAACAAAATTGTCGGAAACATGGCTGCGGTAAGGCTAATGCCAACTGTACTGAGGAGCTTTCAGAGTTGCACAAGTAAGTTGGTTAGGCATCATTGTATTTAAAGTGGAAAAATAATATGAAATAAACCTCTGCCTACTTGGCAGGAATTCCAAAACATGTACAATAATGTTAAGCAAATGAAATGATTATTTTATTCTTGATTGGTTATGGTGAAACATATAAACATTTTCTCACCGCGCCTGCATCACACAGTCTGTTGAGATTAAACATTTCCCATTCTAATAATTTCTATTAAAAAAAAAAATTGTATTTTTCTCATTGTTTTAAATACATTGTAAGTCACAGGAAACAATGAAAATAAATTGAAAAGCGTTTGTAATGCTTTACTCAAGGCAAAATGCCTTTATTATAGATATATATAATATTTAATGCATAATTGAACACAGTCCTCTGTGGCAGTACTGGTAAAGACAGCGTGAAAGTTTTTATTGCCGCAGCAGCCCAGGTTTGATTCCCAATACGGGCATCTTTTTTTTTCTTGATTTGGCATAAAAATTTTAAGATAGTTTAGAAACAAAAACTCATCTTCTGAAGTTCATAATATGACCAAACACCAAGTTTAAAAAAAGATCATTTTTAGCCAAAATCTGGAGGTCAGTGCCTTTAAGTGTGTGATGTTATACACCTTATGTTTTATTTTGGATTTACTCTCCCTCCACTCTAGATTTAAAAAAATCTCTCTGACAGTTTCCTTTTAATTATGTTTCTTGATAGTAGTTTGTAGTATCCATACATCCCTGCTCTCCTGATCCTCCAACCCAGGGTAATATTAATTTAAAAGGTAATATGACCGTAGTGATAGTAAATAGGGGCACAGAAGACACACATCTAGGTTTTAATTACAAGGCTTTTGATTAATGAAGACAAGTGTTGCTGTCATTTTGAATGATATATTAAAAACTTTCACAGAATGAGTCACTTTTTCTAAGTTAAGTTATAAAGTAATAAACTAATTGCAGGAAAATTTGACGAGCCTTATAGACTGGCAAGCAGAGCATTAGAGTCTGTATTTCCTGTTTTGTCACTGTCGCTCCACACAAGCAGCTCATACCACGCTAGCAGGAAATCGGGGTCTGGTCGGAATCGAGGTCATGGTGGGAGTGGAAAGAGAAACAATAAAGATGGCTTAATCCATTGTCCATCCTGCAACTCCCCATTTACAGAAGTTTCTCAGTTTGAAGGTATAGCAAAATTAGCATATTGAGTAGAAATTAACAAGACATTTTATTTGATACTAACTAGGTTTTTCAAAAGAGCCTGGTTGTAAGAATGGGGTATGTAATTGTCCGAGCAGCGTCAGTCTGATCATTTCTGCTCAAAAACTTAGTTTTGGTTGAGATATTTAAATGAAACATAACTGTTTTATTGAATTTCTTGTATCTGATTATTAGACGAACTTGGTAGGATTTTGAGTACAATGACAAAAAAACTTACCAAAAATAAAAATATTGCTTATTGGAAAATTAAAAATATTGCTTGTTGGAAACAGGGAGAAAGTTATGATGTATTTGAATCTTTGTTTTCCCTGTTGTGTTAGAAGTCATTCATTGTTTCATTTGTACAGGTCATCCCAGATTTCTACGATGCATGGAATGCCATTACTTCTTCTTGAAGGCAAATGAAATTCCGAAATCAACCCCAGCCCCAAAAGAAGAGGCACTTCTATCACCAAAAGAGGTATGATATTATGTTCATTTTTAGGTCCAGAAGTGACAATTTCAGTAAAAAAGTAATGTTTGTTACAATCTATTTTGGAATGATGTTGACAAATAAACTGAAAAGGAATGTTAACTTGCAAATCTGCATGCAGCATTCTATATAATAAATAATTCTGGAACAAAAATGTTTGGATTTTGTCAGGAGAACTTTCATGCAGTTCTTAACTGTGCTTGTTGTATAATCGCATTGTAAAAAATATTGGATACATACACATTGTGTAAAAAGTATTCACTGACAAGTATACAATGCCACTATATTGACCATAGTAAATAAATAGAAATTGGTTTAAACATTATTAAACAAGAGAAATCACAACTATTGAATTAGTGCTGGTTTGGCTCATTTAATGAAACAAATTATGAATTGGCATTTTCAAAGGTCACAGAACATCATCAAGTTTGGACTTTAATAGATATGAAAAGCATCACACACACACACAAAATTATTCTGACTTTAGGAGTATGTAATATACACATACCCAGTCCTATTACAAACAAGTTAGTTAAAACTTTAATTTAATGATAAAAGAACTTTATGTTATATGAATACAAGGAAGCTCAGTTCATAAAGAATGAATTTCTCTTTAAAAACCAAAGACCACAAATTTGCATCCCCACAAAATGGTTGTTTGTTTTTATGCCCCCGGCATCTACTGATGCAGGAGGCATATAGTGATCGTCCTGTTCGTCCGTCCGTACGAGGTTAACCAAATGTCGTCTAGCATCAATACCCCTTACTAGAATGACTTGATACTAATGCAGATGTAACCTGTGACCATTCCTCATCTTCAGACATCGCCTGACCTCAGTTTGACCTTGACTTTGACCTCATTTTGGACTTAGGTTGCTTTATATAGGCCATCTCTTGGTTAACCAAATGGGACCATTTCGTCTAGCATCAATACCGCTTACAAGAATGAATTGATACTAATACAGATGTAACCTGTGACCATTCCTCATCTTCAAACATCACCTGACATTAGTTTGACCTTGACCTCATTTTGGACTTGGGTTGCTTTATATGGGCCATCTCTTGGTTAACCAAATGGGACCGTTTCGTCTAGCAATAATACTGCTTACAAGAATGAATTGATACTAATACAGATGTAACCTGTGACCATTCCTCATCTTCAAACATCACCTGACCTCAGTTTAATAATAATAATAATAATAATAATAACGACTTTATTTATAGAGGCGACACAGTTGGGCAAGCCCAGTCTTCCCTGTGAGCCTCTTGAAATATGTACATGGTATTTACAACATGATAGTAATGGCATAAAACTAATTAACATTTTAAGTTCAGCATTAAAACAAAGACATAAATTAAACATGACAAGAAGTATAATATTATGTACATGAATGATAACAGCTATCAGTGTTCACCAGAGAACCTCCACTGTAAGTAAGCATGTTTAAATGACTGTATGGAAGAGGACTGGCGTATTTGTAGTGGAATGGAGTTCCATATATGTGGTCCAGAGTATGACAGCGATTTTCTAAAGAATTCTTTATTTGGCTTTGGAATGTGTAAAAGGTCATCTGAGTGTGATCTGAGAGTGAATGCATGAGAGCAGCTGGATTTTGTGAAAAGATGTTGGATGTAGCTTGGTGACTGTTCATGTTGAGATTTATAGACAATTATGACTTTTTTAAATTCCAGTCTTTCTGGGAATGTCATCCACTTAAGTTCTTTGAACAGCAATTTGGATGGTGTGTCAAAATCTTTGTCTAGAATTATTCTGGCTGCTCGCTTTTGAAACTTGATGAACAGATTTTGAAGCTCAAGACTGCAATTTCCCCAAATTGTACAGCAGTAGTCTATATGCGGCAATATATATGCATTGTAGAACATTTTGCGTACACTGATACTGAGATAATGTTTTATACGCATGAGGAGGTAGAGTTTTGAATTACATTTCTTAAGTGTGCTATGAACATGTGCTTTCCAGTTTAGGTTACTGTCTACATTAACACCCAGCAGTTTTTCACATTTGGAGTAAGCAATAACTTCATTATTTAATTTAAGCTTTTGGGATGATTGTTGAATTGTATTTTGTTTGTAATTATTTGCAGTTATGAACATCAATTTTGTTTTTTGAATGTTGAGAAGCATGGCATTTTGTGAGCACCAACTGTGAATTATGTCTAAGTCAGACTGAAGGTTTTTGTATATTACTTTTACATCAGAGTCTGTTGTGCTGATGGTTGTGTCATCAGCAAACATATCTGTTTCTGAGTGTTGTATATATAGAGGAAGGTCATTAATATACATAATGAACAAGAGGGGACCTAAAACTGAGCCTTGTGGAACTCCTGACGTTATCTCCATTGAATCAGAGTACTTTCCAGACACACATACTTTTTGTTGGCGGTCTCTGAGATATGACTGAAGCCACTTGATCGAATTGCAGTCGAATTGATATGCTGACAATTTATCGAGCAGCAATGAGTGATTGACAAGGTCAAATGCTTTGCTTAGATCAAGGAAAATTGTGCCAACAGCTTGTCCTGTGTCTATTGCCTTGATCCAGTTTTCTGTAATAGATATTAGTGCTGTTTCACACGAGTGATTATTGCGAAATCCTGACTGATTTGTGTGAATTAAATTATTTTCTTCAATGTATGATCTAATAGAAAGTGAAACATGGCTCTCTAATATTTTTGACAGTGCAGGAAGAATAGATATTGGTCTGTAGTTGTTTCTATCTGTTTTTGAGCCTTTCTTGAAAATTGGCGTCACTTTTGCTGTCTTAAATAGGGCTGGAAATACTGAACTTTCAAGGCTGATATTGAATATTTTTGTTAGTGGTTTGGTAATTACATTAGCACTAATTTTTAGAAATTTTGGCCCAAGACCATCCAGACCTGTTGATTTACTTGTATCTAGTGATTTTAGTTGTTTAAGTACAAATTCTTCTGAAATAGGTGGAATAGAGAATTTTTGTGATTGTGTAATGTGTGATTGGACAAAAGATTGTAGTTTTGTTCTGTGCTGGTCTGATATGTGTTCTGATACTTCAGGTGCACTTTTGAATATGTTTACAAAGTAGTTGTTGAATATATTGGCTGTTTCTTCAGGATTTTGGACTGGGTTTCCATCATCATCATTTATGAAATTTGTTTGATGTTTCACTGATTGACCGGACAGATCCTTAAGATTGTCCCATAGTTTCTTAGGATTTGCCTTATTATCATTAATTGTTTTGTTGTAAAATGACTTTTTTGCTTGGTCAGTTAATATTTTTGTTTTGTTGCGCCAGAATTTAAACTGTGCATCATTTCCATGTTCATTTTCAAGTTTGACCTTGACCTCGTTTTGGACTTAGGTTGCTTTGTATCGACAAGGATGCCACCGGGGGCATCAAGCGTTTATTGAACGCAGCTCCTTGTTTTGTGTTGTTTTTTTTGCCTACAAAATTAGATGATTTATTAACTCACTTGAACATAATGTGCTGAAGATGAGCTATTGTGATACCCCTGTGTCTGTCATCAGTCATCCTTTGACAAAAGTTTTACTGTTAGCACTCTATAGAGGTCAGACTGTTGGTCTAATTGTCAGAATGTTTCTCTCAATAAAATCTAGGAGAGCATCAGAACTGGGTCACCTGGGTTCAAAAACTAGGTCACAAGGTCAAATAATAGATAAAATTTGTTAACATGATAAAGGTCACATTTCTACCTGATCATCATTGATCTTGGTTAGAACCCTTGTTGTCTCTATAAAATCTAGGTCCAGTTTGAAGCTGGGTTATCTAAGGTCAAAAACTAGGTCACATGGTCAAATTATAGAAAGAAGAAACCTTGTTAACACTTTAGAGCCAACATTTTCCTTTTGATCTTCATGAAAGTTTGTCAGAATGTTGGTCACTATAAAATCTATGTCAGGTTTAAAACTGGAATATCTATGGTTAAAAACTAAGCCACTATGTGAAAACATAAAAACACCGTGTTAACCTTTAGCCTGCTGGTTTGCAAGTGATTCTGCCTTTGCGACCAGTGCAGACCATGTGCAGGCTGATCATGGTCTGCGCTGTTCGCTATTTAGTCAGTAAATTTTCAATGCACACACCTTCGAATAATAAATGGTACTGCCCAAAGTGAATGATGGACCAGTCCATTTTAGAAATTTAGCAGAGTGAAGGTTAAAAAAAAATTAAATTCAGAGTTTCTTCTTGTGCTTCATAAGTCTTGCAGACTATCAGAAAGTTTGTCTCATTGAAATCTTTGTCATGTTTAAAAGTGCGCCAAGATAAAAAGAACTAGAGCACTAGGTCAGTTAGTAGGATTAGTCTTATTAACACTCTTGATACAACATTTTTAGACTCTTGAGGGAGCTTTGGAAAGTGTTTGTCCAATTGGTCATTCTTCAAACTGGGTTATTTTGGTCAAAAACTAGGTCAAACCAAGGAAAAACCTTGTTAGCACTGGTAAACAAGGTCACTAGATCATTTCATTGAAAAATCTTATCTTCTTACTGAAGGTCACATTTTATATTGATCTTCAGTAAATTTTGTCAGAATGTTAGTCTTAATAAAATCTAGATAAAGTTTGAAACTGAGTTAAAGAGGGCCAAAAAAACAGGTCACTTAGGTCAGATCATTGAAAAAGCTTCATTTCATATAACAGGGTCAGAACGTTTGTTTTAATGAAATTTAGGTAAAATCAAATTTTGTGTTATCTGGTGATAAGAACTAGGTCAGGTGAACAAACTGCTTTCATGGCCATCCTGTTTATTATTTTCTTTTTTTTACACTAATTTACAGAATTCAAAATTGTCTGCTTTATAAACCATGAGATGCACGGAGTTTCGCCACTTTTGAAATATTTTAGTTGAAGACATTTCTTGACAAATACGTGGTTGGACAAGAGCTGGCTAAAATTATCTTGTCCACATCTGTGTATCACCACTACAAAAGAGTTAGACATAACCTTCCTAACCAGAAATCAACTTCTATGGCAGCGGAGACATCACTTAGTGAAATCAGTATGTCAACACCTTTATTCCACTCAAGAGGTAAGTACATGTATCTGTTTTGTATTTTGGGAAAACATGCAGTGGTCTAGTGCTTAGATGCTGGACTGAATCAAAGTGTGATGAGTTAGATACCTTACTTCTGAGAGTGTGATGAGTTAGATCCGTTACTTCTGAGAGTGTGATGAGTTAGATCCGTTACTTCTGAGAGTGTGATGAGTTAGATCCCTTACTTCTGAGAGTGTGATGAGTTAGATCCGTTACTTCTGAGAGTGTGATGAGTTAGATCCGTTACTTCTGAGAGTGTGATGAGTTAGATCCGTTACTTCTGAGAGTGTGATGAGTTAGATCCGTTACTTCTGAGAGTGTGATGAGTTAGATCCGTTACTTCTGAGAGTGTGATGAGTTAGATCCCTTACTTCTGAGAGTGTGATGAGTTAGATCCGTTACTTCTGAGAGTGTGATGAGTTAGATCCCTTACTTCTGAGAGTGTGATGAGTTAGATCCCTTACTTCTGAGAGTGTGATGAGTTAGATCCGTTACTTCTGAGAGTGTGATGAGTTAGATCCGTTACTTCTGAGAGTGTGATGAGTTAGATCCCTTACTTCTGAGAGTGTGATGTGTTCGATCCGTTACTTCTGAGAGTGTGATGTGTTAGATCCCTTACTTCTGAGAGTGTGATGAGTTCGATCCATTTCTTCTGAGTGTGATGAGTTGGATCCCTTACTTCTGAGAGTGTGACGAGTCGGATCCATTACTTCTGAGAGTGTTATGAGTTAGATCCCTTACTTCTGAGAGTGTGATGTGTTAGATCCCGTACTTCTGAGAGTGTGATGAGTTAGATCCGTTACTTCTGAGAGTGTGATGTGTTAGATCCCTTACTTCTGAGAGTGTTATGAGTTAGATCCCTTACTTCTGAGAGTGTGATAAGTTAGATCCCTTTCTTCTGAGAGTGTGATGTGTTAGATCCCCTACTTCTGAGAGTGTGATGAGTTAGATCCCTTACTTCTGAGAGTGTGATGAGTTGGATCCATTACTTCTGAGAGTGTGATGAGTTAGATCCCTTACTTTTGAGAGTGTGATAAGTTAGATCCCTTTCTTCTGAGAGTTTGATGTGTTAGATCCCTTACTTCTGAGAGTGCGATGAGTTAGATCCCTTACTTCTGAGAGTGTGATGAGTAAGATCCCTTACTTCTGAGAGTGTGATGTGTTAGATCCCGTACTTCTGAGAGTGTGATGAGTTAGATCCCTTACTTCTGAGAGTGTGATGAGTTAGATCCCTTTCTTCTGAGAGTGTGATGAGTTAGATCCCCTACTTCTGAGAGTGTGATGAGTTAGATCCCTTTCTTCTGAGAGTGTGATGAGTTAGATCCCCTACTTCTGAGAGTGTGATGAGTTAGATCCCTTACTTCTAAGAGTGTAATGAGTTAGATCCCTTACTTCTGAGAGTGTGATGAGTTAGATCCCTTACTTCTGAGAGTGTGAGGAGTTGGATCCCTTACTTCTGAGAGTGTGATGAGTTGGATCCCTTACTTCTGAAAGTGTGAGGAGTTAGATCCCTTACTTCTGAGAGTGTGATGAGTTAAATCCCTTACTTCTGAGAGTGTGATGAGTTGGATCCCTTACTTCTGAGAGTGTGATGAGTTAGATCCCTTACTTCTGAGAGTGTAACAAGTTAGATCCCTTACTTTTGAGAGTGTGATGAGTTAGATCCCTTACTTCTGAGAGTGTGATGAGTTGGATCCCTTACTTCTGAGAGTGTGATGAGTTAGATCCCTTACTTCTGAGAGTGTGATGAGTTAGATCCCTTACTTTTGAGAGTGTGATGAGTTAGATCCCTTACTTCTGAGAGTGTGATGAGCTAGATCCCTTACTTTTTAGAGTGTGATGAGTTAGATCCCTTACTTCTGAGACTACAGTTACTATTTTAGCTCACCTGAGCCAAAGGCTCATGGTGAGCTTTTGTGACCTTTCAATGTCCGTCGTGCGTCCGTCAACATTTTCTAAAACAATCCTCTTCTTGAAAACCACTGGATAGAATTACACCAAACTTCACAGAATGATCTTTGGGTGGTCCCCTTTCAAAATTGTACAAAGAATTTAATTCCATGCAGAACTCTGGTTGCCATGGCAACCGAAAGGAAAAACTTTAAAAATCTTCTTGTCCAAAACCGCAAGGCATAGAGCCTTGATATTTGGCATGTGACATCATCTATCAGGATTGTTCAAATTGTGCCCCTGGGGTGAAAAGAGGCCCCGCTCCGGGGTCACAAATTTTACATAGACTTATATAGGAAAAAAAACTTTAAAAATCTTCTTGTCTAAAACCACAAGGCCTAGGCCTTTGATATTTTGTATGTAGCATTGCCTTATGGTCCTTTTCCAAAATTATTCAATTTATGCCCCTTTGGTGAAAAGAGGCCCTGCCCCAGGGGTCTCAAGTTTTACATAGACATATAGGAAAAACACTTTAAAAGGCTTCTTGCCTGAAACTGCAAGGCCTAGGCTTTTGATATTTGGTATGTTGCCTTTTCTAGTGTTTCTCTACCAAACTTGTTCAAATTATGTCCCTGGGGTGAAAAGAGGCCCTGTCCTGGTGGTACCAAGTTCAACATAGACTAAAATGTACATGTGTATAGGGGAAAAAAAGATCTTCTTGTCTAAAAATTCAAGGCCTAGGCCTTTGATATTTGGTATGTAGCATTGCCTGGTGGATCTCTAACAAGTTTGTTCAAATTATGCCCCTGGGGTGAAAAGAGGCCCCACCCTGGGGGTCACTTGTTATAATTATGAGTTATATTGGAAAAAATACTTCAAAAATTATCAGATCATATTTCCTAGACTGTTTAATTATAATTACCTGATGACCCCAAGCGATTAGGGATCACTTCACTGTGACATTGACCTACTAACCAACTTTCTTGTTTTTTAAGATACATCCTTGAAATTTGGATGATGTGTACAGTTTTGCACACCGATCTTAAAACTGACTATCAGTTAACATGAATTTGACCTACTGACCTACCTTTTTAATATTTTAGCATCAATTTGCCATTTGAAACGTGGCTCATATTACTCAAGTGAGCGATCCAGGGTCATCATGACCCTCTTGTTATAATTAGTACACAAGGTGTTTATAAGAGTTTCTCATATAGATGCTACATACCTGGAAGGTTAAAGGATCAGGGAAACTTCTTGAAGTGAAGAATCTTCTGTTGTTGTTTTTTTCTCAATACTATGTTTCTGGCAGATTAGCCAATATAGATAACTGGTGTTGACTATAAATAACCTTACTTAGATACCAGTTAAATATATCTGGTAATATTTGATATATTTTCACTGGTATCAAACTACAAAATGAGTATATTAAATTTGGAGATGAAACTATTGAAAAACATGAAATAAAAAAGCACATAGAGGAATCCTGTTTGTTTTTGCATATGATAGACATGTCTGCACTTGTGTCTTCCTAGGACATATTCTTTACTGCTATGTTAGAAATGGATGGTAACATGTTTTATTGTGAGAATATTTCTAAATATCTTTCAGAGGAGCTGCTAGAGCTTTCTAAGGATTCAGGGAAGATGAGTGCCCTAGGACCAAGAGCCTCTATGTCAAAACCACATGAAATATTTACCTTTGAGTCTCAGACAGACAAGAATAAAGTTGTTATAGAGAAAAGTAATATACTCATGTTAGGATCCACTGGTTCAGGTGAGTCTATTTCTGTGACTTGCTAAATGGGAGAAGTCACTGACATCAGATCACTTTCCCATCTGTACCATTGGTTTGAGTCTGACAGGAGTCACGGTTTCTTCTGTTTAAGGAGGATTTATAGTACACCTGCTGAAGGGTGTTGCTCTACCTGTTGTGTTGGTCTACTTTTTGTGTTACAAGGTTTTTCATTGATTTCTCTTTATATATTAGACTATACCTTCCATATTACCGGTATACATCATTCTTGAGAATTTCAAGGGTGGTAACAGGAAATCTTTTAAATTCCCCAAAATTCCCATTCTCTCTTGTTAATTGCAGCCATTTGAGAACCAGATTTTTAGCTCACCTGAGCACGAAGTGCTCAAAGGTGAGCTTTAGTGATCACCCTGTGTCCGGCGTCCGTCGTCGTCCGTCGTCCGTCCGTCCGTCCGTCCGTCCGTCCGTCCGTCGTCAACAATTTGACTGTTAACACTCTAGAGGTCACATTTTTGACCCAATCTTAATGAAACTTGGTCAGAATGTTACCCTCAATAAAATCTTGGACGAGTTCGATATTGGGTCATCTGGGGTCAAAAACTAGGTCATCAGGTCAAATCAAAGGAAAAGCTTGTTAACACTCTAGAGGTCACATTTTTGGCCCAATCTTAATGAAACTTGGTCAGAATGTTACCCTCAATAAAATCTTGGACGAGTTCGATATTAAGTCATCTGGGGTCAAAAACTAGGTCATCAGGTCAAATCAAAGGAAAAGCTTGTTAACACTCTAGAGGTCACAATTTTGGCCCAATCTTAATGAAACTTGGTCAGGATGTTACCCTCAATAAAATCTTGGACGAGTTCGATATTGGGTCATCTGGGTCAAAAACTAGGTCACCAGGTCAAATCAAAGAAAAAGCTTGTTAACACTCTAGAGGTCACATTTTTGGCCCAATCTTAATGAAACTTAGTCAGAATGTTACCCTTAATAAAATCTTGGACGAGTTCGATATTTGGTTATCTGGGATCATAAACTAGGTCACCAGGTCAAATCAAAGGAAAAGCTTGTTAACACTGTTGAAGCCGCATTTATGACTGTATCTTCATGAAACTTGGTCAGATTGTTAATATTGATGATCTTAAGGTCCAGTTTGAATCTGGGTCATGTAGGATAAAAAACTAGGTCACCAAGCCAAATCAAATGAAAAGCTAGTTTACACTAGAGGCCACATTTATGACCATACCTTAATGAAACTTGGTCAAATCTTGATGATCTATAGCTCAAGTTCAAATCTGGGTTAGGTGGGGTCAAAAACTAGGTCACTAGGTCATATCAAAGGAAAAGCTTGTTAACACTCTAGAGGCCACATTTATGACTATATCTTCATGAAACTTAGTCAGAATGTTAAACTTGATGATCTTTAGGGCAATTTTGAATCTGGGTCATGTCGGGTCAAAAACTAGGTCACCGGGTCAAATCAAAGGAAAAGCTAATTAACACTGTAGAGGCCACGTTTATGACCATATCTTAATGAAACTTGGTCAGAATGTTAATCTTGATAATCTTTAGGTCAAGTTTAAATCTGGGTCAGATGGAGTCAAAAACTAGGTCACTAGGTCATATCAAAGGAAAAGCTTGTTAACACTCTAGAGGCCACATTTTTGACTATATCTTCATGAAACTTAGTCAGAATGTTAAACTTGATGGTCTTTAGTTCAAGTTCGAATCTGGGTCATGTCGGGTCAAAAACTAGGTCACGGGGGTCAAATAAAAGGAATAGTTAGTTAACACTTTAGAGGCCACATTTATGACCATATCTTAATGAAACTTGGTCAGAATGTTAATCTTGATGATCTATAGGTCAAGTTTAAATCTGGGTCAGGTGTGTTAAAAAACTAGGTCACTAGGTCAAATCAAAGGAAAAGCTTGTTAAGACTCTAGAGGCCAGATTTATGACTGTATCTTCATGAAACTTAATCAGAATGTTAATCTTGATGATCTTTAGGTCAAGTTCGAATCTGGGTCATGTGGGGGCAAAAACTAGGTCACCGGGTCAAATCAAAGGAAAAGCTAGTTAACACTTTAGAGGCTACATTTATGACCATATCTTAATGAAACTTGGTCAGAATGTTGATCTTGATGATCTTTAGGTCAATAGGTCAGGTGAGCGATACAGGGCCTTCATGGCCCTCTTGTTTATCTTTGAATTTCAGATTTAATTTTATTCATCTTATTATCATAAAAAACAACATTTCTATGTTTAAACCCTTATCCTGCTAAATTTCTATAATGAACTTGTCCATCTTTCAGTTTAGACAGTAGTAACCATTAACTGTTAAAAGGGATGCTGAACAAAAAATACTGACTGAATGGCAAACAGTGCAGTTCATGAAAGGCAGAATCAATCGTGACCAGCATGCTAAGGGTTTATAACTTTGAAAAGTTTTAAAAAAATGTTCCAAAAATTTTTGACACAAGGATGAATAGGTTAATGCCATAAAATTTACATAATAAATGATATTAAATTTTTTAAAAGATTCAACTGCCACCCCAGGAAAACTTTAGTTTTTTGTGTAATTTATATCTTGTTCTTGCAAAATAAAGGTTTAATTTGAGAAAAAAAAAATGGTGCAAGGTTGTAAACATTCAGAAATCCTAAATTGAGATTGAGAGTTCTCATGTATGATTTAACATGCAAAATAAAGGAATTGTTCCCTTTTTAGGAAAAACTCTGTTAGCTCAGACGTTAGCACGCATATTAGATGTTCCATTTGCAATCTGTGATTGTACGACACTGACATCGGCTGGCTACGTTGGCGAAGACATTGAATCTGTGATAGGGAAACTTCTTCAGCAGGCGAATGGTGATGTGGACAAATGCCAGCAGGGTAAGTACACTAAGATTCACTGATCACAAATTTTTGAGGTGTAGTGGAATAGTGTTATTTCAGTCACACAGTAAAAACTGAACCTTTTAACTCTAAAGGATGGGATATCTACAGCATTCACATTCACGCTAAAATCTGCGTAATTCACACATAAAAAGTCACTTGCACGCAACTTCTAAAAACCCATGGGTACAATGCACACGTAAAAAATCTTAAAGAAAATACATTGTCCATAATTAGCTGAAATTCAAGCAACCGGACTTTATTTTTGACTCACACACGCACATTACCACAATTCAAATTGTTGACAGTTGGCTAGGTGTCAAGATGAGTTGCATTTACATGACGATGGCATAATTTAAGCTCTGCCTACTTCAGGTACTTGTGAGATTTTTGCGAGAAGTGTGACAGCGAATCAGATTATTCGTAAAACTAGACACAATAGTATTCAGCCAATCAGTGATGCAGTTACATTTTTGACACTTTCAGATAATTGTCAACATGTGGGAGTGCAAAAACAACGTTTTTGAACGTTTTTTCAACAAGTTGATGAATAAGCGGTCAGCTGGCATCTACTACACAATTATTGGGTCTCCATTATAAAAGAAAGACCTGTATTACAGCTGCTTGTTTATAAATATTTACAAATGACCGGTTGCAGATTGACTTCCATCGGGCAATTTTCTACAAGTTACTTTTCAATTTTATTCGAATCCGATACTGTTCATGCTAAATTTATGACTATAATTATGCAAGATATAGCAGCAAAATTTTTTAGCTCACCTGTCACAAAGTGACAAGGTGAGCTTTTGTGGTCGCGCAGCGTCCGTTGTCCGTCCGTGTGTAAACTTTTGCTTGTGACCACTCTAGAGGTCACATTTTTCATGGGGTCTTTATGAAAATTGGTCAGAATGTTCTCCTTGATGATATCTAGGTCAAGTTCGAAACTGGGTCATGTGTGGTCAAAAACTAGGTCAGTAGGTCTAAAAATAGAAAAACCTTGTGACCTCTCTAGAGGCCATATATTTCAAAAGATCTTCATGAAAATTGGTCAGAATGTTTACCTTGATGATATCTAGGTCAAGTTCGAAAGTAGGTCATGTGCCTTCCAAAACTAGGTCAGTAGGTCAAATAATAGAAAAACCTTGTGACCTCTCTAAAGGCCATATCTTTCATGGGATCTGTATGAATATTGGTTTGAATGTTCATCTTGATGATTTCTAGGTCAAGTTCGAAAATGGGTCATGTGCCATAAAAAGCTAGGTCAGTAGTAGGTCAAATAATAGAAAAACCTTATGACCACTCTAAAGGCCATATTTTTCATGGGATCTGTATGAAAGTTGGTCTGAATGTTCATCTTGATGATATCTAGATCAAGTTCGAAACTGGGTCATGTGCGGTCAAAAACTAGGTCAGTAGGTCTAAAAATAGAAAAACCTTGTGACCTCTCTAGAGGCCATACTTGTGAATGGATCTCCATAAAAATTGGTCAGATTGTTCACCTTGATGATATCTAGGTCAAGTTTGAAACTGGGTCACGTGCAATCAAAAAGTAGGACAGTAGGTCAAATAATGAAAAAACGTTGTGACCTCTCTAGAGGCCATATTTTTCATGGGATCTGTATGAAAGTTGGTCTGAATGTTTATCTTGATGATATCTAGGTCAAGTTTGAAACTGGATCAACTGCGATCAAAAACTAGGTCAGTAGGTCTTAAAATAGAAAAACCTTGTGACCTCTCTAGAGGCCATACCCTTGAATGGATCTTTATGAAAATTGGTCAGAATGTTCACCTTGATGATATCTAGGTCAAGTTTGAAACTGGGTCACGTGCCTTCAAAAACTAGGTCAGTAGGTCAAATAATAAAAAAACCTTGTGACCTCTCTAGAGGCCATACTTTTCATGGGATCTGTATGAAAATTGGTCTGAATGTTCACCTTGATGATATCTAGGTCAGTTTCGAAACTGGGTCACATGCGGTCAAAAACTAGGCCAGTAGATATAAAAATAGAAAAACCTTGTGACCTCTCTAAAAGCCATATTTTTCATGAGATCTTCATGAAAATTAGTGAGAATGTTCACCTTGATGATATCTAGGTCAAGTTCAAAACAGGGTCACGTACCTTCAAAAACTAGGTCAATAGGTCAAATAATAGAAAAACCTTGTGACCTCTCTAGAGACCATATTTTTCAATGGATATTCATGAAAATTGGTCAGAATTTTTATCTTCATAATATCTAGGTCAAGTTCAAAACTGGGTCACATGAGCTCAAAAACTAGGTCACTATGTCAAATAATAGAAAAAACGACGTCATACTCAAAACTGGGTCATGTGGGAAGAGGTGAGCGATTCAGGACCATCATGGTCCTCTTGTTTATAAAATCTGTAATACTTACCAGCACCAGCTGGAATTTTTGAAAACAGCTTTTTTTAGCTCGACTATTCAAAGAATAGTGAGCTATTGGACTCACCCATGCGTCAGCGTCCGCATCCGCGTCCCGATTTGGTTAAGGTTTTGTATGTAAGCTGGTATCTCAGTAACCACTTGTGGGAATGGATTGAAACTTCACACACTTATTCACAGTGATAAACTGACCTACACTGCACAGGTTCCATAACTCTATTTTGCTTTTTTACAAAATAATGCCCCTTTTTCGACTTAGAAATTCTTGGTTAAGGTTTTGTATGTAAGCTGGTATCTCAGTAACCACTTGTGGGAATGGATTGAAACCTCACACACTTATTCACTGTGATAAACTGACCTACATTGCACAGGTTCCATAACTCTGTTTTTCCTTTTTACAAAATTATGCCCCTTTTTTCGACTTAGAAATTCTTGGTTAAGGTTTTATATGTAAGCTGGTATCTCAGTACCCACAAATGGGAATGGATTGAAACTTCACACACTTGTTCACTGTCATAATTTGACATGCAATGTGCAGGTCCCATAACTCTACTTTGCATTTTTTCAAAATTATGCCCCTTTTTCTGACTTAGCAGTTTTTGGTTAAGTTTTTGTATGTAAGCTGGTATCTCAGTATCCACTAATGGGAATGGATTGAAACTTTTCACACTTGTTAACCGTCATGAGCTGATAAGCACTGTGAAGGTTCCTTAACTCTTTTTCCCATTTTCAGCCCACCATCATCAGATGGTGGGCTATTCAAATCACTCTGCGTCCGTGGTCCGTCGTCCTTCCGTCCATCCGTCCGTCCGTCCGTCCTTCCGTCCGTTAACAATTTCTTGTTATCGCATCTCCTCAGAAACTACCTGGGGGATTTTGACCAAACTTTGTCAGAATGATGTATTGGTACCCTAGTTGTGTCCCCCTGAAAATCAGACTGGTTCAACAATTTTTTAGTAAGTTATGGCCCTTTGTTTATTTCTATAATTTACATAGATTTATATAGGGAAAAACTTTGAAAATCTTCTTGTCCAAAACCACAGAGCCTAGGGCTTTGATATTTGGTATGAAGCATCATCTAGTGGTCCTCTACCAAGATGATTCAAAATATTTCCTTGGGGTCTAATATGGCCCCACCCCAGGGGTCACATGGTTTATATAGACTTATATAGGGAAAAACTTTGAAAAACCTCTTGTTTAAAACCACAGGGCCTAGGACTTTGATATTTTGTATATTACATCATCTAGTGGTCTTCTACTAAGATTGTTCAAATTATCCCCCTAGGGTCAAATATGGCTCCGCCCCGGGGGTCACATGGTTTACATAGACTTACATAGGGAAAAACGTTGAAAATCTTCTTGTCCAAACCACAAAGCCTAGGGCTTTGGCATTTGTAATGTAGCATCATCTAGTGGTTCTCTACCAAGTTTGTTCAAATTATCCCCCTAGGGTCAAATATGGCCCCGCCCTGGGGGATCACATGGTTCATATAGACTTATATAGGGAAAAGATTTTAAAATCTTCTTGTCAATAACCTACAACATTCAAATTTGGACCACATGTATGGCTTTGAGTGGCAAGATGAACCTTGACATGAGTTGACCTTGATTTTGACCTAGTGACCTACTTTCACATTTCTGTAGCTACAGCCTTCAAATTTGAACCACTTGCATAGTTTTGTGCACTGAAAAAAACTTTGACCTTCACTTTGACCTAGTGACCTACTTTCACATTTTTGAAGGTACAGGCTTCAAATTTGGACCACATGCATAGTTTTGTGTTCTGAATTGGAATTTGACCTTGATTTTGACCTACTGACCTACTTTCACATTTCTCAAGCTACAGCCTTCAAATTTGGACCACATGCATAGTTTTGTGTACCGAAACAAACTTTGACCTTTACATTGACCTAGTGACCTACTTTCACATTTTTGAAGGTACAGGCTTCAAATTTGGAACACATGCATAGTTCTGTGTTCCGAAATAAAATTTGACCTTGATTTTGACCTAGTGACCTACTTTCACATTTCTCGAGCTACAGCCTTCAAATTTGG
This sequence comes from Mercenaria mercenaria, assembly GCF_021730395.1. Lineage (NCBI taxonomy): Eukaryota > Metazoa > Mollusca > Bivalvia > Venerida > Veneridae > Mercenaria > Mercenaria mercenaria. The sequence continues at coordinate 59,652,607 of NC_069368.1, read as the reverse complement.
ACCACATGCATGGTTTTGTGTACCGAAATGAACTTTGACCTTAAGATTGACCTAGTGACCTACTTTCACATTTCTGTAGCTACAGGCTTCAAATTTAGACCACATGCATAGGATTGTGTACCGAAACAAACTTTGACCTTGACATTGACCTAGTGACCTACTTCCACATTTTTGAAGGTACAGGCTTTAAATTTGGACCACATGCATAAATTTGTGTTCTGAAGTGTAATTTGACCTTGATTTTGACCTAGTGACCTACTTTCACATTTCGTCCTTGAAATTGATCTAGTGACCTACTTTCACATTTCTCAAGCTACAGCTTTCGAATTTGGACTACATGCAAAGTGTTGTGTACAGAATGAAATTTGACCTTGAGCTAGTCAGTAAGTCTTGAAATTTGGAACACTCAAAAATGGCACATTGGTGGGCGCCAAGATCACTCTGTGATCTCTTGTTACAAAATTATGCCCCTTTTTCGACTTTTATATTCATTCAATTGACAAGGCTGTTGAATAGTCGAGCGTTGCTGTCCTCCGACAGCTCTTGTTTTTTTCAGAATTATGGAACGAAGTAATACTCATTGCATATGATATGATGTATCTAAGAAAAGGAGTGGTCACATCAATAGTTTTTATCCATAAACAAGAAAATTATAGCCATTTTTTAAAATCGCTTCACAAGCTTGCTTGCAGTTGGGGGTTTTATGTCCAGTTAGAAATGATAAATTTGAAGGGAACGCTCTCTTCTTCACCTTGAAGTCTCCCCACTTTTGTTGGAGGAGAAGTGACTTCTCCATTATAAGCTCTAGCTGTATCCCTGTGGTGCATGTGTTAAAACAAACCATTGTCATTAACACAGGCGGAATAAAAGTGTCACTTCTCATATACTTCTTCGTCACTTTGTTTCAGCTGGAACATTTTTAGCTCACCTGTCACAAAGTGACAAGGTGAGCTTTTGTGATCGCGTGGTGTCTGTCGTCCATCGTCCATGCGTGCATCCGTAAACTTTTGCTTGTGACCACTCTAGATGTCACATTTTTCATGGGATCTTTATGAAAGTTGGTCAGAATGTTCATCTTGATGATATCTAGGTCAAGTTCGAAACTGGGTCACATGCCTTCAAAAACTAGGTCTGTAGGTCTAAAAATAGAAAAACCTTGTGACCTCTCTAGAGGCCATAATTAAATTTCACAAGATCTTCATGAAAATTGGTCCGAATGTTCACCTTGATGATATCTAGGTCAAGTTCAAAACTGGTTCTCGTGCCATTAAAAACTAGGTCAGTAGGTCTAAAAATAGAAAAACCTTGTGACCTCTCTAGAGGCCATATATTTCATAAGATCTTCATGAAAATTGGTCAGAACGTTAACCTTGATGATATCTAGGTCAAGTTTGGAACTGGGTCACATGCCATCAAAAACTAGGTCAGTAGGTCAAATAATAGAAAAACCTTGTGACCTCTCTAAAGGCCATATTTTTCATGGGATCTGTATGAAAATTGGTCTGAATGTTCATCTTGATGATATCTAGGCCAAGTTCGAAACAGGGTCATGTGCGGTCAAAAACTAGGTCAGTAGGTCTAAAAATAGAAAACATTGTGACCTCTTTAGAGGCCATACTTGTGAATGGATCTCCATAAAAATTGGTCAGAATGTTCACCTTGATGATGATATCTAGGTCAAGTTTGAAACTGGGTCACATGCCTTAACAAACTAGGTCAGTAAGTCAAATAACACAAAACCTTGTTACCTCTCTAGAGGCCATACTTTTCATGGGATCTGTATGAAAGTTGGTCTGAATGTTTATCTTGATGATATCTAGGTCAAGTTTGAAACTGGGTCAACTGCGGTCAAAAACTTGGTCAGTAGGTCTAAAATTATTAAAATCTTTTGACTTCTCTAGAGGCCATATTTTTCAATGGATCTTCATGAAAATTGATCTGAATGTTCACCTTGATGATATCTAGGTCAGTTTTGAAACTGGGTCACGTGCAGTCAAAAACTAGGCCAGTAGGTATAAAAATAGAAAAACCTTGTGACCTCTCTAGAAGCCATATTTTTCATGAGATCTTCATGAAAATTAGTGAGAATGTTCATCTTGATGATATCTAGGTCAGGTTCAAAACAGGGTCTCGTACCTTCAAAAACTAGGTCAATAGGTCAAATAATAGAAAAACCTTGTGACCTCTCTAGAGACCATATTTTTCAATGGATCTTCATGAAAATTGGTCAGAATTTTTATCTTTATAATATCTAGGCCAAGTTCAAAACAGGGTCATGTGCGGTCAAAAACTAGGTCAGTAGGTCTAAAAATAGAAAAACCTTGTGACCTCTCTAGAGGCCATACTTGTGAATGGATCTCCATAAAAATTGGTCAGAATGTTCACCTTGATGATATCTAGGTCAAGTTTGAAACTGGGTCACATGCCTTAAAAAACTAGGTCAGTAGGTCAAATAATAAAAAAACCTTGTGACCTCTCTAGAGGCCATACTTTTCATGGGATCTGTATGAAAGTTGGTCTGAATGTTTATCTTGATGATATCTAGGTCAAATTGAAACTGGGTCAACTGCGGTCAAAAACTTGGTCAGTAGGTCTAAAATTATTAAAATCTTTTGACCTCTCTAGAGACCATATTTTTCAATGGATCTTCATGAAAATTGATCTGAATGTTCACTTTGATGATATCTAGGTCAGTTTCGAAACTGGGTCACGTGCAGTCAAAAACTAGGCCAGTAGGTATAAAAATAGAAAAACCTTGTGACCTCTCTAGAAGCCATATTTTTCATGAGATCTTCATGAAAATTAGTGAGAATGTTCATCTTGATGATATCTAGGTCAAGTTCAAAACAGGGTCACGTACCTTCGAAAACTAGGTCAATAGTTCAAATAATAGAAAAACCTTGTGACCTCTCTAGAGACCATATTTTTCAATGGATCTTCATGAAAATTGGTCAGAATTTTTATCTTTATAATATCTAGGTCAAGTTCAAAACTGGGTCACATGTGCTCAAAAACTAGGTCACTATGTCAAATAATAGAAAAAACAACGTCATACTCAAAACTGGGTCATGTGGGAAGAGGTGAGCGATTCAGGACCATCATGGTCCTCTTGTTTTTCAATTTGTATGGTCTGTACCCAACTTTTTTATCATATACCCACATTTTCTGAAATATGTGGGTACATGTACCGACTTGGGAATGCCTCGGATAAGATAAGATTATGTGAAATGGCTGCTTAAATAACTAGAATATGAAAACCATTATAAAGAGTTATTTCTCATGCAAACTTGATGGGGTCCATTTTTGGCTCATACATGTATCCTATCAGTCCTTTATGTAAGATGTCCACTAATATAGCGAAAATTAGAAGCCCACAAATATCTCTATATATACCATGTTGGTTATTGAAGAGTGTTGATGAAGGACCCTGAAGTGTTTTTCCTTGGAAATGATCTGGTGATGCTCATTTTAGCTTAAAAATTCCACCCCGTGAAATTGGAACAGATTTATTAACCTTAAGCCAGCTGCCGACAAGTGATTATGCCTTTGTGTCCAGTGCAGACCAAGATCAGCCTGTATGTCAGTGTAGGCTGATCATGGTCTGCCCTGTTTGCTATTCAGTCAGTAAATATTCAGTGAACACCCCTTCAAATAATAAATGGTACTGCCAGAATTGAGTGATAAATCAGTCCATTTTAGAAATTTAGCAGTGTAAAGGTTGAATTATAGCCTATGTTTTGTATACAGGTATTGTATTCTTGGATGAGATTGATAAAATAGCCAAAGCACAAAACACTCAGCATTTGAAGGATGTTGGTGGTGAGGGAGTACAGCAAGGGATGCTGAAAATGCTGGAGGGTACACAAGTCAATGTGCCAGAGAAAAACAGGAAAATGAGGGGTGATACGGTTGTTGTTGATACCACAAATATTCTATTTGTTGCTGCCGGGGCATTCAGTGGTCTAGACAAGATTGTACAACGAAGGAAAAATGTTAAGGTAACATACGATATTTGACTGCATGCTTAGCTATTTAACTTTTCCGGTGTACTGAAATTAATATCCCCAGGTACTTTAACATAGACATATGGTCAGTGACTGTGAAAATTAATAGTTCTTTCAAAATAAAAAGTAACATTTAGAGAGGAGATCATTGCCAGTTTGAGCTTTCTAGTTTTATATGATTCCCTGTATCCGTGATGGTCTTAAATAGAGCCACACAGGTTTCTTTCTCTTTCTTGAAGAGGAAATCTCTTTCTTGAAGAGGAAAACTAGTTGTGGGCATGAACGGCTAAATTATGCAGATGGCTTACTTTATATTGCTTGCTTCGCTGAGGTTCACGTTTGTGAGTTTGTAGCTGTGCTAGTGTTGTCATGTACAAAAGGCATCAATCTGACTTGCAAAAGGTCAGCATTTTTACCCAGATTGCAAACGTTTTCTGAAATAATGTCTAGAGGGCACCATGCATCTTCTTTCACCATGAAAAGCTCAGAAGTTGCCGTATGACCAGAGTTGAGTAAATGAGACTTTAAACCCAACGGAAAGCAAATATACAGTCAGTGCATTTGTTTTGTTTTGATGTTTATGCATTGAATATTGACTAAAATTATTTATTGCTATTTGATAGAAGTATTGCTGTTTAACAACAGTATTGTTATTAATTATTTTAGATCTGGCATGATGTAGCATTATGTTTATACAGTTTTAATAAATTATACTAAGAGCCTAACAGACATGCATATTTAAGGTTACAACACACTGAATAGCTGTTCTTCTTTATTCTATATAAAATTGACATATGTCCAATGGCTGCAGCACACATCTTAAACGTCTGTAACTTACATTTTCTTGAAGAATATAATAATTGTCAGTGCTGAATAAAAATCAGAAGAAAAGTGGGCATCATGTTTGATGCAAGAAAAATATATTTCAGTCAAACTGCAAAATCAGCTAAAAAATGAGATCCCAAACTGTAATGGTGGTGTATGATCTAAGTATCCATGACAAATTCTGCCATGTTGCAATTTCATTATGAAAATGCTACCACCGTTCAAGCATAGATCTGTCATGTGATTCCAGCAAAAAAAAATGCAAAGAGAGTATTAAAGGAAAATAGCTCTACAGAGTAAAAAAACTGAGGACTATTTGAATCCGCCATTATGAGCACGCCATTTTCCTATTTAGTGTCTGTATGCCTTTTATCTTCTTTTGCAGTATTTAGGATTTGGTGCACCTATGACTGTAGTGCCAGAAGAGAAAAGCTCAACACTGTATGAAAATCAGGATAATAAGAATGAATTTGACAATCAGTTACATGATGAATTGATGAAACAAGTAGAAGACTGTGATCTCATTGAGTTCGGACTAATTCCAGAATTTGTTGGCAGAATGCCAAAATTGTGTCCATTCCATTCTCTTGATGAAGATATTTTAGTAAAAATTCTAACAGAACCAAAGAATTCCTTATTAAAACAGTTTAAACACAGCTTCTTATTAGATAAGGTAGGTTTCACAAGTGATGTAGATACTTGAACTATTTTACATGGTATGTTGTTAATTTTCACAACTTTAAATGTCAGCAGGTTACATGTCAAGAGGTTGAGTTTCACTACTTTACTTGTCAAGAGGTTGATTTTCACTGTTTTACATGTCAAGTGGTTGATTTTAACTGCTTTACATGTCAGCTGGTTGATTTTCACTACTTTACGTGTCAAGTGGTTGATTTTCACTAGTTAACATGTCAGCTGGTTGATTTTCACTGCTTTACATGTCAAGTGGTTTATTTTCACTACTTTATATATAAGGTGGCTAATTTTCACTACTTTACAAGTGGTTGATTTTCACTGCTGGTGGTTGATTTTCACTTTGTGTCAAATGGTTGATTTTCACTACTTTACATGACAAGTGGTTGATTTTCACTACTTACATGTCAGGTGGTTGTTTTTCACTGCTTTAAATATTAACTGGTTGATTTTCACTACTTTACATATCAGGTGGTTAATTTTCACAACTTTACATGTCAGGTGGTAGGTTTTTGCTGCTTTATATGTGAGATGGTTGATTTTTGTTGAGCCCTTAAGGGAGCGAAGACATAGTTGTCCAAATGGCTGTTCAGTGTATGTGCGTGCTTGCATCTGTGCGTCAGTGTGTCCATCTGGATTTCTTTGTCTGGACCATAAGTTTGTCATTGATTGTAGGATTTAAAAATAACAAGGCACAATTGTTCACCACCATGAGACGGCGTGTCTCGTGCAACACCCTTGTCAATATCTTAAAGTTCAAGGTCATACTTGGAGTTTAAAGGTCAAATATGGCTATAATTGACCTTGTCCGGACAATAACTTTGTCATTGATTGTGGGATTTTAAAATAACTTGGCACAATTGTTCACCACCTTGAGACAGTGTGTGTCGCGCAAAACCTGTGTCAATATCTTAAAGGTTAAGGTCACACTTGGAGTTTAAAGGTCAAATATGGCTATAATTGACCTTGTCCGGACAATAACTTCGTCATTGAATGTGGGATTATAAAATAACCTGGCACAATTGTTTTATTTGGCACAAATGTATGTCTCAATGAGACAGAGTTTCATGTGCAACTCCCAGTCCTTTTAACAGCTGGTGGGCTCGACATGTTGCCCTTGGACATCTGGCCACTGTTTTACATGTCAGGTGGTTGATTTTCACTGCTTTACATGTCAGATGGTTGATTTTCACTGTTTTTGTCGAGCCCGATTGCGGTGAGCTCGATATTGTCACCACTTTTGGCGGTTTGGTGTATGTGCGTGCGTCCATCAGTCTTTGCATCCATCCGATTTTGTCAGGACCATAACTTTGACATGCATGGACCAATCTTGTTTATATTTGGCATGAATGTTTACCTCAATGAGAAGGTGTGTCATGCACAAACCCCATGTTCCTGTCTCAAAGGTCAAGGTCATAGTTGTAGGTCAAAGTCAAGTTGAAGTTTGTCCAGAACATATCTTCTTCATGCATGTTGGGATTTTGATTTAACTTGACATGAATGTTCACCATTATGAGACAGAGTGTCTTGCGCAAGAACCAGGTCCCTAGGTCTAAGGTCAAGGTCACACTTGACAGCTGGAGGGCTCGACATTCTGCCCGTGGACATACTTGTTTATAAACAGTCTTTTTGATGAATTGCTCATGCTGGTTTCCAGTGGTGACTAAGCTCACATTATGATTTTCGAGGAGAAAATGTATATTTAAGTCATGCCATTCCAGGTTAAATGTACTTTCCTCATGTAGTTATATATTCAAACTGTTTGTAGCCATCATATTGTTTGTGGGAAAGGACACTATAATTTTCATGCTTTTATTTGAATAAAGTCATCTTAATATAGTATGATTCATGACATTGAATTTTCTGTTAACAATTCTTTTTTATGTATTACACCTTTTTTCAGTGTGAATTAGATATAACTCCAGAGGCTCTACGTGCCATAGCTCAGGTTGCAATGAAGAAAAAAATGGGCGCTAGAGGTCTTCGAGCTGAAGTGGTAAGCAATAATAGCTATCCTATTCACCACTGCATTGATGTTGGCATCACGTCACACCTTGGTTAAGTTTTCTATACCAGTCCACATTTTGACAAAACCTTTTGAGATAAAGCTTTGAAACTTTCAACACTTGTGTACCATCACCATGTTCAAATTTAAATCTGGGTAATTTGTTGTAAAAGGTAGGTCACTAGGTCAGAGACAGATAAAAAAAAAATACTTGTTTACACACCAGAGGCCACATTTTGTGCCTGATTTACATGAAACCTGAACGAGTCAAATCTAGGTCAAGTTTGAAACTGTATCATTTGAGTTGAAAAGCTGGAACACTGGTTTAAATTATATTAAAACCTTTCTTACACTGTAAAAAGCATAATTGTCTTCCAGATCTACATGATATTTGGTCAAATTGGCTATCTTGATGATGTCTAGGCCAAGTTGGTTATATGTGGTCAAAAATAAGTTACGGGTTCCAGTCCTTGGTGAACTGTGTCTTCTTATTAGAGGCCACATCTGCTACTTGATCTATTTCTTTGCAAGGATCATGATTACTATGTGGTATTATTATGCCTTTTAAATTTGTCAGCCCTTGTTGAGAGACAGATATAAAGGCAAAACCTCAGGTGCCATTATTATACTAGGATTATCATACGACCAGTAGGTACTTCCGAACCATGTTTTAGTGTCTTAGTATATTACATTTGAGCCGTATCACGGGAAAACCAACATAGTGTATTTGTGACCAGCAAGCAGTCTGTTCAGGATCCATGCTGTTCGCTTTCAAAGCCTATTGCAATTAGAGAAACTGTTAGGGAACAGCATGGATCCTGACCAGACTGTGCAGATGTGCAGGCTGGTCTGGATCATGCCGGTCGCAAATGCACTATGTTGGTTTTCTCATGGCACAGCTCATTTGTAAATAAAGCGTTTTTAAAAAGATTTTTTTTTATTTCAGGAACGTCATTTGTTGACAGCAATGTATGAGGTTCCAGGATCAGATATAAAACGTGTTGTGGTTAATGAAGATGTGATTCGTAATAACACACCTCCAACATTTGTACATGGACTAGATCCTGAAGATCTGGAATACGAGAGTGACAGTACAAACTTTGATATACAAGAAACAAACATTGACAATTTAAAAGATTCTAGTCCAAAAGTCTTATAACCATTTTTTAATTCAACAATAAAAACAGGGAAAATGAAAGGATCTCTTAATTTATGATTGCCTGTTTTATATGAATTTATATTTCATTTTTTAGCTTTCACTGGCTTGGAGTTTTAGCATCAAGTACTTTGGGTGAGCTATTGAGAGCACTCGTTGTCCGTACCATCTATCAAGAGCAGTCATATTATTGTGATTTGTCAAATAATGACCTGAAGAGCTTAAATAGAAAAAAATCTTCAAATGTTATCTTTTCTTTTTAAAACAACTAGTCCAGTATAGAAATATTCTAAGGGGAAAGTACTGGCAGAAATGTTTCTAGGTATACCTGTTAATCTGAAAATTTGGTGGACAATTTGAGGCCATCATGGCCCTCTTGTTGATTCTGGGCAAGTCATTTTAAGTACCACAGCTGCAAAATACTGTAAACGCACATATTTTCTCGGGGTCAAAATTTCACAAATTTGAAATTTTGAGTATTTGAATATTCGCGAAATTGTAAAAATGGTATCCTGCTTGAATTCAAATTATACTAATGGTGAATATTTATGCGAGGATTTATTTTCGCGAGATGTAGGGCCTCGTGAATATAGTGAAAATTAAACCCTCGCGAAAATTTCTGCTTTTACAGTAGAAACTACCTTAAGTTTTACTTTTATGACATCAGAGGCATGGTTTGATTGATGTTCACATGGCTCAGAACAATTTCAGTAGGACATAGCCAGAGTAAATTATTCATATACATGTATCAATTTGGAATGTATCAGTTAGTTAATAAATCATTCAGAAAATCCTTCTAAAACATAGAAGGCAACCATGCAAAGTTAAAGCAGACTTGATTTGACTGTGTTCATGACTGTGTCTTTTCATGAGAGATAGATGTTGGCTTTATGAAGAGGCCTGGCTACAAGGTACGAGGAAATTTACCAATAAGGTATGAAGAGGTTGGACAACAAGATATAAAGAGGCTTGGCAACAAGCTATGAAGAGGTTGGCCAACAAGGTATGAAGATGTTTGGCAATAAAGTATGAAGAGATTGGCCAACAAGGTATGAAGAGGTCGGCCAACAAGGTATGAAGATGTTTGGCAATAAAGTATGAAGAGATTGGCCAACAAGGTATGAAGAGGTCGGCCAACAAGGTATGAAGATGTTTGGCAATAAAGTATGAAGAGATTGGCCAACAAGGTATGAAGGGGTTGGCCAACAAAGTAAAGAGGCTTGGCAACAAGGTATGAAATAGCTTGGCAACAATGTATAAAGAGGTTTGCCAACAAACTATGAAAAGGCTTGGCAACAAGGTATGAAAAGGCTTGGCAATACGGTATGAAGAGGCTTGGCGACAAGGTATGAAGAGGCTTAACAACAAGGTATGAAGATGCTTGGCAACAAGGTATGAAGAGGTTGGTCAACAAAGTATTAAAAGGCTTGACAACAAAGTATGAAAAGGCTTGGCAACAAGGTATGAAGAGGCTTGGCAACAAGGTATGAAGAGGCTTGGCAACAAGGTATGAAGAGGTTGGCGAACAAAATATGAAGAGGCTTGGCGACAAGGTGTGAAAAGGCTTGACAACAAGGTAAGAAGAGGCTTGGTGACAAGGTATGAAGAGGTTGGCCAACAAAGTATGAAGAGGCTTGGCAACAAGGTATGGAGAGGCTTGAGGCTTGGCAACAAGGTATGGAGAGGCTTGACAACGAGGTATGAAGATGCTTGGCAACAAGGTATGAAGAGGTCGGCCAATAAGGTATGAAGAGGTTTTGCAACAAGGTATGCACAGGCTTGGCAACAAGGTATGAAGAGGCTGCCAACGTACGAAGAGGCTTGGCAACAAGGTATGAAGAGGTTGGCCAACAAAGTAGGAAGAGGCTTGGCAACAAGGTATGGAGAGGCTTGACAACAAGGTATGAAGATGCTTGGCAACAAGGTATGAAGAGGTCGGCCAACAAGATATGAAGAGGCTTAGTAACAAGGTATGAAGAGCTGCCAACGTACGAAGAGGCTTGGCAACAAGGTATGAAGAGGTTAGCCAACAAAGTATGAAGAGGCTTGGCAACAAGGTATGGAGAGGCTTAAGGCTTGGCAACAAGGTATGGAGAGGCTTGTCAACGAGGTATGAAGATGCTTGGCAACAAGGTATGAAGAGGTCGGCCAATAAGGTATGAAGAGGCTTTGCAACAAGGTATGCACAGGCTTGGCAACAATGTATGAAGAGGCTGCCAACGTACGAAGAGGCTTGGCAACAAGGTATGAAGAGGTTGGCCAACAAAGTAGGAAGAGGCTTGGCAACAAGGTATGGAGAGGCTTGACAACAAGGTATGAAGATGCTTGGCAACAAGGTATGAAGAGGTCGGCCAACAAGATATGAAGAGGCTTGGTAACAAGGTATGAAGAGGCTGCCAACGTACGAAGAGGCTTGGCAACAAGGTATGAAGAGGTTGGCCAACAAAGTATGAAGAGGCTTGGCAACAAGGTATGGATAGACTGACAAATAAGGTATGACTTACTAGTATTTGGCCAAGTGGATGAGGTCGCTGGCAGTGAATCATTGCCCCTCATGTAGGTTCGAAACCTCACTTGGGGGTGATGAAATCCTTCATATATGAGGAAGCCATCCTTCTGGCTTACGGAAGATCAGTGGTTCTACCAAAATGCCCCTCACCCCGTGATGAAATCGTGCCGAGAGGGACACCTAGCGTTTACCTCCATCAAAAGCAGGAAGGTCGCCATATGACCTATGGTTACATTGATGTAACGTTAATAAAAGGCTGGCCAAGAAGGTATAAAGGGGCTAGCAAACAAGGTATTAAGAGGAAGCCAAGAAGGTATGAAGAGGCTGGCCAACAAAGTGTGAAGAGGATGTTAGTAGACTTGCTTTCATGGAATCTTTTCACGAGAGGTAATAAGAAGTTCAACTTCCTTCACGTTCACCTAAGCACTGACCCAAGCTGAATTCCTTTAATAATGAACTTCATGACCCCAAAAGACCATAAATAGTAACAACACATTTAATACTGTGGACATTCTACGGCTCCACAGTGGCACTTAAAGACCGCTGTTGTGAAGGCTAATCAAATCTTTAAGAAGGTCTCTTGGAGAATCGGTTTGATTGATTCCTGGATAAGAAGAAATGAAATGTGAAACACTCGCCCTTCCCACCTTCCCGAGGCTTAAGCGGAATTCTATTAGATATCAACACAGATTGGCATCTGTCATCCCACAAAACTAGAAATAAAACACTGTGTCCATGTACAGGACATATTTTACGATTCTTCTGGATCATAGAACGCTACACGATATTAGATAGCAGAAACAGGTTAATTGAGTTTTGGACTTGGTGATTTTATATTTTCTGGTCGTTTGGGATCACGGAATCCATTCAGTTGATAGTATTGTAGAGTTCCGCTGAAGCCAGTAGATATATCTAGTGAGTTTTGCACGTTTCATTACCTTAAATAAACCAAGTCCAAGTTTGTTATTATTCTGCTTGATGCGGACTTTGTTTTCAAGGATCTTCATGTAGATTTTGTTGCTGGAGAGGTTATGAAATGTGCAATACGCTCTCCCCTGACCCAGGACCGGCTCAAGCGGAACTTTGCTGTACATTAACATTGAATTAACGCTATCATCCTGAACTGCAGAAATAATAACACAATAACAGCACTGTACTGTATACAAGTATACAAGGCCGCCACAAGGTACTTGCAGACCGTATTTGCGAATGTTAATTGAAGCTATGACATGATCCTAGGAAACATAAAATGCAACTATGCAAAATAATCATTAACAAACTCGGTTTTACCAAGGTAATAAAATGTACAACACCCTCATGCAACCAGCAACGACATAAGCAGAACTGTTTTATGTAGTTACGCTTAATGAACGCAATTTTCTCACATTTCCATTATGCATTTTTGGGGGGATTGAGATGTTAGAGTCACACTGGCACAATTTTTGGTCATATGGCGGCTTAATTTTCCTGTTTTGATGGTGGAGAAGGTCTCAAGTACCCCTTCAGGCATGGACTGGCACCTGGGTAGAACCAACGATCTTGGATGCCTTCCTCGCATGAAGAATTATACAACCCAAGTGTGGTTTTGAACTCACATAGACGAGGGATAAGTCATTCAAAGTCAGTGATCTTGGCCACGGAGACCCAAAAACCTATATATGTTTCGCTAAATATAAACATGAAACACATAAGATATAATTATGCTGAAGGCCATTCTGGGCTCCAAGGAGCCAACAACATTGAAGTGTTATGACAATGTAAATGAACCAAATTTTAATTGGACCATGATTCTTTTAGCATCTATCATCACATACTCGATTGACCAAACATTCTTTAGCATATTTCTATTCTAATGGTTATGTCCGGTGAACAAAAACGATGTTACAGCAACTAAAAGAAAACAACGTTTCTTTGACCTCTTAGTCGTAGATGCCCATCCAACATGCACCATCATGGGCAGTCTTACAGTTTCTTTAAACTGGTTTGAAAGGAGATTCTATAGCTTCTAACAAAATATCACCTGAAGTAAACAGTAAGCTTTGATATTCAATACAAATGACGTAGATTAAATTTTGAGACGACAAATGGAGAAATATTCAGAACAGCTTTAGTGCCAGGTGAGTTTTATTTATTACTGACTCGAAATTTTGAGATACTGACTCGAAATTTCGACCTAATAACTCGAAATGTCTAGTTAAATATCCCGAAATTTCGACTTACGAAGTTTCGAGTTACTATCTCAAAATTTCGACTTACGTAGCTCGAAATTTCGAGTTAGTAAGTCGAAATTTCGGGTTAGAACGGACCGACCCACAGGCCGATCTCGGCGATGTATGACCATTTTGTGTCGATTCGCCGTAAAACTCAACTCGCTCACTCACCCCACAGGCCGACCGACAAGCTCACTCGTATATACACCTTTAAACTTCGTTTGTGGGGGTTTAATGATTTCACAGTATGATCAAGCCTATCTGAGGTACCCCAGTCATATTGAACTACGTATATGGTGAACTTGGCCTTTGACCTCATGACAGCGAAAGTCATCTGTTGAGCACATAACAGAATATCAAACAATTTATCTATGATGGTTTTTTTTTGGTTGAGTTGAACATCACACCCACACATTTATAAGTCATGTGTGACTTTCCCGTTTTTCATGGTCGAGAAAGACCCCAGGGGCCCCTTCGTGCATAATTTCAGACATGGACAGGCACATGGGTAGAACTGCTGACCTTCAAAAAGCCAACAGGATGCTTCCTCACATGAAAGAATTCTACACCCAAAATGACATTTCAAGTCCACAGCAGTGAGGTGTATGTGATGTGAAGCCAGCAACCTGAACCAATCAGCCACTGAAGCCTCTAAGGATTTTCTTTATAGTTTCACTTTTACAAGTCCAAGAAATCTCAAATAACTGACTTTTAACTGACACCAGTAGCCAGAGTTTCAAAATATAGAATAAAAAAACCGGCGTAAACATCACATATTTAATGGATCTCCAAGAAACTTTTCTTATCAATGTTGAATATGTTTATGCATTTATGGATAACTGAATAAGCTGACACAAACTTTCACCTTACAAGACAACAATGGCATGCAACCCCTGCCTCAAATGTCAGGAATACATGTTTTGGTTTTGGTTAAATAAAATAAAGAAACACTGACTGATTTTTGACTGACATCACCTTGAAGATTTTTTCCGCTAAGGTATGTTGTAGCCACAGGCACCAGTATCGGACCTGGGGCAAAAATATGTTTGTTTTCATCCTAAATGAGTTCAAAATGAAAAATATGTAGTGAAATGTGAAAGCAGGAAAGCACTCGTTTCCTGATGGATATTTCATGAACGGGAAGGCCTAGAGACTTGGGTTGGTCTCATTTTGTAGCTAAATGTATACGGGAAAAAGTGATAGGTAGTTTGTTCAATTTGTCATGCAGTGACATAAGTGTTAAACAACGGTTAATTATTAGTTTTGAAATGTTTAAAAAGTAGTTGTATAGATCTATGTAAAAACTCGAATTTTGTGAATAATCTTAAAAAAAAATTATACGCTGTCATTATAGAAATGTTTTATTTCTTACTAGATTGACAAAATCTTGCAGTGTCAAAGTAATTGCTTTTAAATGTCTGTTAATAGACTTATTGCATTTTATTACATAATCTTTATATCTGTTTAGTAAGATAATAATCTTTTGACACGCAGACAAAGGTCCCTGGCCACGTGAAATCACGTGAAATCTACAAGATATCGCGGTATGCGAGATTTGTTGCTAGGGGACATGTATGTTTCCTGCAATATCATTGGTTAATTTTATTGTTGTCATGAAAATCAAAAAAAAAAAAACGATGGACAGAAGAGTTTTACCTACGAAATAAGAAGGACATATACTTCTGTGTTTCATGTCGAGATATCCGACTAGATAATTACAAAGTTTTAATTAATTTAATTGTGTTTACAGAAATTATTGTTATTATGTGGACATCCATATATTGTTGTTGAAAACTGAATAAAAGAAGAAACAGAATCTGGATTTTGCTAATTCCCTCAATAAAGCGGACTTAAGTTAGACAAACAAATAAATATTCGAAAAACAGAACTTGGGCTAAAAATATTCCCCAAAGAAACTTTGCGTAACACGCGCAGTGTTACAAATTGTCTAGAGAATTTATTTCACAACGGCCCGGTAATTGAACCCATTGCTCGCAGGCTCGATTCTCGAGATTCTGGCCTTCAGTAGACATATGTATCTTTTGAAGGGGGCTCATATTTCACTACATATTTTTCATTTTGAACTCATTTAGGATGAAAACAAACATATTTTTGTCCCAGGTCCGATACTGGTGCCTGTGGTTTTAGCGTGATGTCCTTAAATTTGGTCTGAGCAACCTTCAGCGTGTCACAAAGAGCTACATGCAGCTACTAAGGGCCATCATGTCCATCTTGTTTATGTCAAATAATAAACTAGAGTTAAATTATGATTATTTATTAACTTATTTAATATGATGTTGATAATCAATAAAAGCATGAAATTGGCCAAATATTAACAACATGTTTAAAACTTGCACTTAAGATATAGTTATGTAGAAAGTGCATCATTCAAGAACAGGCAGCAGTATGGGGTAATTCACAACATTTAAAACAATTTTATCACGGAAAGACGAGAAATGCGACTAATAAATTACTTACATAGAAGCCGACATATTTATGTCAAACAGGCAAACATAGTGTTACAATTTACAATTACATGTACGTGCCAAATTTAAGTATAAAAACAACTGTTCTAGAAGAATTGCATACATTTTCAAGTTTTATAAAATGGTATTGTAATAATGTATGTTCAAAATTACACACTGTTCATATATACAAAAACAAACATGATATTGCGCAATTTTGCAATATTAAAGCTTGCAAATTAAGTTTTAAACATTTTCGCGATTTTTTCCCTCAGTAAATCTTCGATTGATATAGATACATATGAGTGCCATAGAAAATGTGGTGGAATATAGTTCTCTTTTAAGTCCTATCTTTTTGGCCATTTCTAAAGAAGCCTCCACATTTTATTTACTTTATTTACTTTTATAAATTGATTTTGCTTTGTAAAAAAAAATCAGAAACCTGTTGCTTTCATACAATAAACATATGCTATATGCTTTTCTACGTTTCTGATGTAAAAATAAACAAGGTCATTTCATGACTATTTAACCACATTTTATGTTTGTTGATATCTCCCATAACTGGTCATAAATACATATTATGAGTGCCATTAAAACGGAAGTTATCTGATAAACGGACAAAGAATCGAATGTGTACATTATTGTTATGATCACATCCGCAAAAGAATGATGTTTTCTGCAAGCAACAGCTCTTACCAACTAACAACAACAAAAAACATGCAGAATAATCTGTCTTCTTAACGATGTGGAAGATATGTTGATAGAAAACGCTATGAACTATTTTAGAAATTTATGAATACTGACTGAATACAAAAGTTGCACTAGTTTCCTTGCAAAAATAGAAGAAAATACATATTCTTGGGAAAAATTGTAAGTTGGTTCGCACATAGCTGTACAATCATTGTGTCTAAAATTGACTTCAAGAATTTTAAATTTACATATACACACTGTCATACAAAATATGCTAATGACTATAGTATCTTTTGCCTTGCAATTTAAATTCGACTAACATATTCATGTCAATTAGATAATTTACTGTTACCTTGCCGAAACTAAACACAAGGCAAAAGAATATGAACACGTCGAGAGAATATGTCATAACTGATGACTCAAGTAATAAACGTGTAACTGAAGTTTTGCAGAAAAAGTGCAGCAAAGTAAAAGGCATTGATCTCCAGATTTTGGCAAACAACGACCTTTCTTTGAGTTTTTGTTTATAAACTATCTCAAAAATGCCAAAATAAGGAGAGAGAAACATGCCCAGTTCGGAATCGAATCCGAGCCGCCACGGCAATAAAACCTGTCAAGCGCACGCAATAATTTTTAATAATAAAGATTTATAATTAAAGTAACCCGATACAAACGCTTTTCAATTTTGAATGTAAATATCAGTAATATAACTAATTCTCATGTCTTTCAATATTAAAGTCTGTCATTGATATAGTTTCAAAGCTTTCTTAAGAAATATAGAATTAATTTCAATTTCTTTTTTTTTGTCATACGGTTTGGAGGTCAGTTCCTTTATTTCATTAAACGGTCAATAAGTGATCTATAACCTATTTATAGTTTGATAAATAAAACATGTAAAATAATAGGTAACAATTAGCAACCCCCATATTTACCCACTAAAGTATCTGCATTATAGATTTACATAAGCCGATTAAGTGAGTCAAAATTTGAAAATCTCTGGTTGCTGACTGGATGTTGAAACCAGTTAAACTGAAAAATGAGTAATATTTTGAAACATATCTCTCTACTTTTGTATCAGACACGCCATAACATCGAAATAAAATAGTATTCAATTACCAATACTGATCAAATGTAAATTAAGTATGTTATGTTTCTCGAACGGAACAAAGTTCTTATCTTACACCTTGTTACATCATGTACATTGCAAGTATAGCCTTTAGACTTGCCTAGTCAGCGCTCGATTAAGACTGCGTGCTTTAGACTGAAAAGTGTCAATTCAAATAAAATTATCATAAAAGAAAGTTTTATTTTTTCCCTATTACAAGCAGAACACAAAATGCAAAGCATTTACATGCTGACTAAAACCAAGAAAAGAAATGCATACATATAGTTGCACAAGAGCACGGAATGAACACAATTTGATTCGAAATATGTCCTAATGAACACATACGTTGTACAGAGATGTGACTTTTGGCTTGTATAATTGATGTATACTATACTATATAAAATCATTAGTCAATAATACATATACTGTTTTCGTGACTAGCACTGAATAACAATTTTAAAACAGATACGCTGCGGAAACGTATGGTGTGCATAAATGAATTGAATGAATGCATTAGGCTGACGCATTCAAAATGAATACTCAATACAAAACTTTGGATCGTGCTTGGATACATAGTCTAAAATATTTTCTAGGCCGGACAATAATGTTTTCTGTAGCAGTATGAGGAGACAAATGCAGTAGTTTTCACATGCCAGTTGATAATCCTCCTCTGTCTCAGCCGCTGTTAGAAAACAATCAGCCGCTTCCTCGAACAACATAAGTTCCATCATTGCGTAGCCGAGGAGCGAGTGGAGAAGCGGGACGTCATAGTCCAAGACTTCTTCCATTAAACAAACTAAATTTATTTCTGCTTCATCCAGTTCATGTAGAGCTTTGTGACTCAAAATCAGTAAGTATCGTGCTAGACTAGACGAGGGCAAGCATATCTCATCATGCGTGTCCACTTCGTCTTGAAGTAGCTCCGGTAGAGTAACTTTCTCCAATCCTCTGTATACTATATCTGCTGTTGCTTTGTCATTTCGCAAAGCATTCCAAAAATACACTATTGCAGACTCATAATTACATTGACTGTACAGGAAATTTCCATATTTCACACATACTTCTGCATTCTTATCAAGTGCGAGTGCTTCATGAAAATACGCATCCGCGTCACGAGTCATTTTATCTTCCTCTTCAATGGTATCAGAGATACAAGCTTTCACGTAGCATAATGCCGCAAGATTTCCCAATGTGGTACACATTTCTGGTTCAAGTTCGCCTTTGTGAATTTCCCTAAACACTTCAAGACATTCCTTATAAGATTCGATAGCTTTGTTGACATCTCCTGCCACGGAATGCATATGCCCTAGCTGATGCAGAGTATTGATCAAGTCACCTTTGATGTCCTCGCCCATAACCTCTTGCATATCATGAGCTTGTTCCAGATAATGCACGGCATTCTGGTACTGTTGCATGCTGAGGTGAGCTTCGGCAGATTTGCTGACAAGATGATTATGAATTGTCATCTCGTCTGAAGCGCAATTCGGATCGAACACCTCGTCAAAAGAAATGGAGCTTTCACATTCACCATACTCCAAGGCTTCATTGTAAAATTGAAGAGCAGTCTTGTAATCATAATTGGCAAAGTAGCAATCACCCAGAATTTGGAGAACTCTCATAAATTGCCTTCTCTCTCGACTTTTTGAGGATTTCATCAGTGACCGAGCAATAGACAGGTACTTCATCGCTTTCTGCTGAAGACTCAAGATATTGTACGAGTTTCCCATGACATAGAGCGTCTGGCAGACCAACCAAAACTTCTGTTTATCTAAACGCGGCATTCCATCTCCGAACAGTTCACAGTAAGTGTCGTAACCTTGGTAACACATGGATACGCATTTGTGATAGTTTTTCATTTTGTAGTATGTGATTCCAGAGAGAGATTGCAGCATTCCATTCAAAAATGTTCTTTTGAAACCGTAAGCACATCGGACCATGTGCAACGCCGTCTCGAAGACCGATGCTGCCCTTGGATACACGTGTAACATGAAACTTGACACACCAAGCATACAAAGCACGTGCGCGTTTTCCATCAACGAGTCTTTACCAAATATGTTATATGATCTGAACATACCAAGTGCTTTTTCATAGCATTCAAGAGCTTTGTCATAGTCTTTCTGCATAAAATGACAATCACCCAGTCTCATGATAGCTTTAGCGAACATATCCACTTGTTTCTCATCCGCTTCGTAACAATCAAGGAGCGATATAGCCTCAGTGTAACACATGACAGCCTCTTCCACGTTCCTGTCTTCTGTATTTGACGTCAATGAAGACGTCATCTGTGAAATATGAGACTGAACAGAGCTTGATGTTGACGTTGAAGATGAATCACTTGCGTCTTTCTCAAAGAAGTCACAAATTGCTATAATTACATCATCAAAAACTGAATCTTCATGATTTTTACCGACAATGTATCCGTTCCCAAGTTCAATTAGTGCAACTGCTATTTCAAAGTTGGCTTCTTCATCTTGAAGATCACGGTATGTATTGAGTGCTTTATTCAGGAGAACAAGCCCGGACGACGATTTACCCTGCTTTGATTTAACAGTACCAAGATTTTTCATTATACGGGCACTGAATCTGAGCATTCCTGCTGTACCGTCTTGGATTGCGTCGATGATATCAAGTATTTTCTCGTACACTATTTCTGCTTTTTTGTACTCTTCTTCTTGAACCAACTTGTCTGCAAGACGACAAAACGATCTAGCAAGTGTTAAACTGATGCTATGGGCATGTAGAGGGGATACTATATCTCGAGGCTCATGGTGCTTTCTTCGAGTTTTCTCTGACTTTTCTTGCTGATAGATATCCTGCGTTTCTTTATCTAAGCTTGGAGTTTCCCTTTCATTCACATCACATTTCTCTTCATCATTGGGCACCACTTGTACTACACTTTGTAAATCGCAATTACGGCGTTGATGAAGAAAGAAATCCCAGCCTTCGTTATCAGTTTCACTAGATGCGAGTTCATATTCAAGAGAAAAGTCAGTGAGTGGTGATTCTTTCTCAGTAATATCCATTTCTAATTCATCAATGCCGTGTAGATCACTATGGTCCCAGTCTAAGGAACCATGTGAACCATTGCTCATTAAACTCTCGGTGTCATCATTGTCTGTGCTTTTTGTGGATTTCAACACTTTCTCCGTTACACATTTTGAGTCTTTTGTTTGAAGTCTATCCTTACAGTAAAACTGAAATTTTGCTAGCCAGTCAACGGCCACGTCTGAATCATCCGAACTCTGCTTTTTCAGTCCCTGGTCGGTAACTCTATAACTCATACCGGGAACCAGCAAGTATTGGGGCATTGTAGAACTTAGGGGAAATAAATTTGGCTTTCTTTGCTGAGAGACTGGAGTGTTCGGCAAAGAGAAGGACTGAAATGGATCGAAAAAGTTGGCGTCGTGTTTTAGACAATTGTAAAGTGCCCTTGTGAAAGCGTCTTCCAGAGGCCGACATTTTAGCTCAGACGCTTGTCTTTGTTCCTGGTACCATTCTGTAGCCTCGTTATCAAGTTGGTTCTCCAGCTCAGAGTCGCAGAACTCGACTGTGTACTGCAGCAAAGCAATAGCATGCATGCACAGCCACTGCCATTCTAGAGGATTGGAGCGGCACATCCTGCTACGCCGGATACAAATGTCCGCCAAACCTGTCAGCGTTTCCACAAGCAGACGGCCATTGTCTTCTGGTTTTTCCTGCAAAATATACATAAAAGATTAAATTTTATGCAGACGGAATATTCATAAATGAAACGTTTGAAAAAGATAGCAAAATGACTTCTGATTACTGATTAATAATAAATATACACAGACACTATTACGATGCGGAACATTTATTGATGAAATATCGCGAAAAAAAAAAGGATAGAAACCAGTCTCAACAATCAAGATCCGGCGACCGTTGTCTTGGCAAATTCTTACGTGATGCATTTTCTTGCCCTTAATGCGTCTGTATAGTTGTCTCTCCTCTGTTTAATAATGCACGAGTCTGCAGTGTTTGCACGCGAGTATACTGAATTTGGATTTAGATGCACTAGTTAAATTTAGATATTTCGGTTTTTATGGCTGATCGGAATCTATCAAAACAATTCTGCAGATGTCTATCGCAATGCAAACAATATCAGAACATTAAAGTATGTTTTGGTGTAAGCAGTAAATGCAGTGTCAGTATTCAAACCAAGTTTTGGCCTCGTAATTAACGCGATAGACAGTTTATTACACATAGCACACAGCAGCGCATTAATGTTGTTATATTTAAGTATATATATAACAACTAAATAAAACTCAATGAAACTCTTTTTTATTTCAAATTTTGAAAATGACAAAAATCTGCAGGCGCGCCCCCTTTAAACCGGATGAAACCAATTGGTATTAACATCTGATGCATAATTGAATGTTCTTGTAATCCATTTAGTTTATTTCGGGTCAGACATATTTCAGGAGATTGTTCAGTTCAAAAGAGGAATACCACTGTGATGCTACATATCTTTTCTGTCAAACATATAACGTAACGGATTGAGGTCGCCTTTCAAAGCGACAGTTAATTCCCCGTGAGCGTTCATGTGATTAAAACGACCAGTGTCGACTCTACCTCCGGGGACATACAAACGAATATCACGACATAGGAATTTTACACACAGCATAAAAATACGCATTTTTGTTTGGTAGTTCAAGGTTCTGGTCTATCCTAATTTGCGCAAAGGGTTGTGAAATTAAGTGTCACAGGTTGCGTAACTACACCCATAACCGGCAAGCAAGGTCCGGTTTTAACAGAGGTTCACGACTTGCTTGCTTAAATGTAAAATAATAAAAGAACTCTTTTCGCCTAGCGCATATATGCGTTGCTGGGTAAGATCGTCAAAATGACTGTTCGGTGTATTTCCGTTTATGAGGCAGTGTGTCCTTTCGATTTCGGTCGCAGAATATACTTAACAGAAAATCCTCGAGTGATGTATAAAGAGCAATGATGGATATAACTGAAAACAGAAGATGTCAGTTTAAAAAGAATAAATAAGCCGTGCCATTGGAAAACCAACATAGTGGGTTTGCGACCAGCATGAATCTAGACCAGCCTGCGCATCCGCGCAGTCTGGTCAGGATCCATGCTGTTCGCTAATGGTTTCTCTAATTGCAATAGGCTTTAAAAGCGAACAGCATGGATCCTGACCAGACTGCGCGGATGCGCAGGCTGGTCTGGATCCATGCTGGTCGCAAACCCACTATGTTGGTTTTCTCATGGCGCGGCTCAAATATCAAAGAGCGAAATAGTTTAATAAGACGTTAAAAGCATACCTGGATTTCCTTGTAAAGTTTGAGAAAGCCAGCCTCAGCATCGTCAAACCTGGAAGAGTTTAGAAAATCTCTAGATGCCATCAACATGTCTGTAAGATCCGTACTAGAAACACTCAGGGTATCGTCCGTATCTTCTACAGCCATGTCTGTGTTCATCTAAATAAAAAAGAACAAATCTGGTTATAAATTGTTTGTCTTTAAATGCTCTGTCAGTGTATATTTTTTTACCAATTTTACTATCAAATTATATTTTACACGCGTTTCTGTAAAAATACGTCACACTGTCATTTATTAGACTACACTGAACGAAAATTTTAACGCAAGAACAATGTTTTTGTGAGCGTTGATATTCTGGTTTATGTTACTTTTAAATATTTGCTCAAATGTTTTAGTCGCTTATCATCCGTCTGTCTGTCTAACTCTTCGCAATATCTGAATCTAGCAATTATGACAACCACATGTGAAATTAATAACCATAGAACAGAAAACAGTCTTTTAACGAATTTCAGCAAAATACAAAATGTACGCCTTTTCTAATAATATAGTTCAAAAAGTAATTCTACACCTCTCATTGAAATTACTAATTTGAAATTCGTATCAAATAAAAAGATCTAGCAAATTGTGTATACATTTATGTGTCTGTATTCCAGCTGCCTGGCGCTCGCGTAGGATGGTTCAAGTCCTATCACCTATCAGACTTTGTTTGGTTAATCCTTATTTTTGTATCCATTCAAAGTTTTCATATGTCTATACTATACACTGTGGCTAGAAATAATTCTCGAAAAAAAACACGGGTCAAATCATTACAGTGTGAAATCCCATTCCATTGCTTATTCCTATTACAAAACAAATTTGTTGAGTATTTTCAACGAGCGGCATGATCGTTTCAATTTATGCTGTGTTCAAAATGATTCAGTCCAGGATGAAAACAATGATATTTATGAGAATTAACATGTAAAATAAACTATGGAAATGTAGTTGGCTCTACCTAATACTTTTGTTTTAAAATTTTCCTTATTCTCGTAACACTTACAAAAACAATCATTCTGTCGCTGCCAGCTTTCTCAATGCTTTGCTTTTTGCTAATATTACCAGAATTCTTATCATTATTTATGTCTTCTTCCTATTCAATCTTGACAACTTTATACGAGCTGAATATATAGCATTTGCAGTGCTTCCACCGACGTACGAATCTCGTTTAGAAAACTGATACATTATTGCAAATATTGCATTGCACAAGATGAGTTACTGCATAAAAACTGTTTAATAAATGTAAAATAAACTACCTCTGTCTTCCAAAGCATTTTATTTTCTCCGAGAACTATGCTTCGATAATAATGCAATGTCCTTTGGATACAAATGTTTTGCCCATAACTTTACTAAGATCATACATTTATATCCAAAAATCTGTAACAGTGTTGTTGACTAATAATTCTTTTAGGAAGTTTTTTTCCTTATATGTCTTAAATTTTTTTATTGGTTGTGGTCCATTAAGCACTCAGTTAATTTTATCAAGTCTTTCGGACACACACAACTATATTGCCTAAAAAGAGTGTTCGCCATTCAGTTAGTTAAAGTCAGTTTCACCTAACTGAACGCTCTTTTATCGAGTTCAAGAGAAAGTCGGATAACAATGACCAGTCGTAAGACTTCAACCTTGCCAATGATCAATTTCAAACTTGTTTTCAGTTGCTGGTCTCTAAACTGGTACCATGGACTTTGGAAAATTATTGCCACTATCGGAACTTCACAAAAACACTTGCACGATGCATTTCCAGCAAAAAAAAACATGATTTCTAAAGGTATCCAAAGCAACTGTAAATCCTTTCAAATTGACTGATATGACTGTGTCTCGAAACGCACATATACACATGGCGTCAATATCTCTGGAAGAAATTCTATGATGACAGTGAATAGGCGGAAAGTAATTGTGTAGAAATCTGATAGTCTGGTGTTTTCATATTGGTTATTATATACATCGTGGGAGAAATTTATAGAACTATTTATAATTTACTTTTTGAATACTGTTTTCTGATGATCTCAAAGGGTTGTCCAAAATTTAAAGATATGAACTTGGCGTAAATTCGACAAAATGTTTTTCACATAATTTGTTGTCAAATCAACAGGTTTTTTTTTTACATTCTTTACTCATTTGTTGTGTGTCAACATCAATGTCATATTTTATGTATTTATTCAAATTATTTTATTCCATTTAACCTCATCGTGCGCGCTCTCTTATGCAAAAGGTACCATATGACACATATTTGAACGTCTTACAGAGTACAAAACGTAAATTATTGGATAGCTATACTTCGCGGGAATCGTTTTGAACTTCCCCAAAAAAAAGTTTTACAGGCACTATTTGTCCCCTCCCCAGCCACCACCTTAAAATTGGCAAAATGTTAAGATTATTGTGTCTTAGTCTTGTTTTATATTTTGCTCGATCGTAGGCTAACATGCCACGCCTTAAGAGCTTACTTTTAGTCTAGCCTTTTATTTACTTGATGGTAGTATAATATGAGTTCACAGTTGGTCTAGTCTTATTATTTACTTGATTTTTGATAACATTTTTATACTTTTACATTGCGGTGGCGGTTTGGACCCCACCTATGTGTGTTGTTTATATGCAGACATATGTCCGGTGTATATTTTCTATATTTTCGTCATATAAAATAAATGACATTTCCACTGCATATGCCTTGTATTGATTATATCACACATATGAACCAGTAACCAGACTAGTGCCTTGTCTTATTTTAAGGTAGTGGTATTTGTGACGGGAAGGGATTCAAAAGAAGTTCTACAGGCACTATTTGTCCGGATAAACGCATTTTTGAAAAAAATGTACACAAACTCTTGTCAGAAAAAAAGACTTATTTACTTACCGTGCCATATTTGTTATCATGTCTGGGTTGGACAGGCGAGAGTTGGGTCGCTAGACGGTTGCAGGCATGCAGGATTTTGCGTGATGCGGTGTCTGTTGGTACGGCCAGTTTAGGAAAACTGAAGCTGGACATCTTATAGGCATTGTTGATGATGCCGGGAACGCCTGCAAAAGTAAATTAATTATTATATAGGCATCAGAACTAAAAAAAATACAAACTTCAAGTAGGCACTATCTATTTTAGATATATGTGTAGGTAACTGCATCAAAGTACACAGTCTGAAAAAATGTGTAAGATATCGTTTTTGAAAAAAAAAAAACCAGTTTATTTGAGCTGAAAATAATGACCCTGGGTAAAATATTTGGGAAAAATGGAGACAACTACCCTGAAACGTTATTGTAGGCTTAGATGGCTACGTACATAGTATTTCATGCAAACCATGCACTTTTTACCTCTAGGCACGAAAAAAATCATGCATAATTACTGTAATGGTCAGCACTTCGAAAAGAGAAATATGTAAAGATCAAATTATTTAATGCCCTGGAAAGTGCGACATTTTTGTAATGAATTTTGTCAAAAAATAGACGTTTTTTTTTAAATGTTATAACCCACAGAATTTCACAGGGTAAAATATGTTGAGAAAGCTATTGCTGGAAAGAGAACGATCTCTGCTCCCCATTTATATGTGTCAAAGCATGGGGAAAATATTTAGAAATATAAGAAAATCAAAGAAAACAATTTCAGAACTGTCAGATGCATGACTGCGTTATCATGTATATAGAGGATATTACATGAGTGTCTTTTCATATTGAATTGATTAAACGAGTTGAATAAAATAATAAAATGCGAGGCTCTGCCGAGCATTTTATCAATTTTATTCAACGAGTTTAATAAAATCAATGTGGAAAGTCACAAATGTAATATTATTTTATCACATGATAGCCTTCCCTGTCGAAACATCAAAAATTCTACTTCCTTTTACTATATAAACAAGACAATTTGACCAATGTCTCCTATACTATAAACGACGTCGACGTCAAAGCTTTATTACACTAGTGTATTATCATTTTTATTTAATGGCTTTATTACACTCCCGCGACGTCAAACATGTGATAAGCTTTAGTTAGGAACCTTGGTCATCTCCTCTTCCCGACATACTGATTTGAAAATGATGTAATCGAGAAAAGCATTATTCTGTAAACAGCTTAGAAATATTTCTTTTTTTTTAATTTGTACATGTAAATTAACGTTTACATATAACAGACGTCATGATTTTCTCTAGAATCATTGGAGATATACCTATTAAAATATGTTATTTTGTGTAATAATCCACTTAGCCTCAGAGTTTGTCTAAATGAAGTTAATAATACATAGCTAGTGAACCAGCTCACAACTGAACCCATGCCAGGTATTTTTAAAGGAATTCCTTGCTCAATGACCAGTTATAGATACAATATGTATACACCCTCAGCTTGATAGACGCATTCATGAACCTTGCCATCTACTCGCTTCCGGCATTTCTACTGGGCAAGACACGCCACGTGCTTATCCAAAATATTTCATATCTGGTTAAACGGGCAGCCAAACCACGTAATTCTTCGGTACCTTACCGACGAGGAAATTCGCTCGATTCAGGTAACATTTTTGTCTATAACTTCCTCTTTATTTGACGAATATAGATAAAGAATTGTCGAAGACACAAAAAAATGAGTGTTTCCGCAGCCAGACATTCTATTAGTAATATGCTTTTACATAACACTTCAGCCAGATCCTAGTGTGCACGTTGCCTCCACGTTTGGTCTGTGGACAAGCATTTGAGTAAATGTTTGAGAGAAGTATTAAAAATGTCTGGCTAACGCTCTGTGTAAGAAGGAAATGTTTATCAAAAATATTTCCCGAAGTGACTTGGGTTGGCCTGCAATGTCAATTAGATGGAATGCCAGACAGTTAGATATGAGTTCTGGTGGAAACATGTTTTCTATGAATTATAGAAATATTAAAGTGAAATATATCTGTTAATGCCACAGGTGAAAAATATCAGTATCTTTTACATCTCTTTAGAAATAAAAAGGCGTGAAATTACAAGAAATTAGTTTCATTAACAGGTAAGATCAAACTAATTTCTTCCCCATAAATTTTGACATATAATGTATAGATCTATTTGACATAACGACAAATCCCCCCCCCCCCCCCCACCACATCCCACCCCTCACTTTAATACGATAAGCTTACTAGTAATTCCATCAATATTCAAATGAGATTGCGTTTTAGCTAAACATGTAAATTAAATTTCTCGACTTTTGCTTTCCCTAGATTATCGTTTGTTCCGGGCAATTTGAAATTCTAGCTAGTTCTCTTGCAATCGTGGAAATGAATTGACACAAAAACAAGTTATAAATACGCCACAGCATAATCTAGCTGGCCTTTGGGATCGTAGCTTGTATGCAATATTGATTCCATAAATGAAGACTTTCTGTTTCTTCGTCAATAGACATTCATCAGCTGCCCATTTATATTGCTCAGTATAGAATGTATGCCATTATACTACCATGTAAATGCCAATGTTCATTGACAATAAACAATGGAATAAATCGGTAAAACAACTGTGAAAATAATCCAATTCAATTTAATTCACAGAATATAATATATGGCAAATACAATGTCACATTGCTGAGGCTCAATATACATTTTGTAATGCCAAAAGAGATGTTGAACTGAATTTAACTGAATTTGTCAAAAGACATTCCATCAGCTGCCAATTTGTAATACCTAATAGAATATTTGCCATTTAGATGTAAATGTCAGTGTTAAAGGACAATAAACATTAGCAAAAATTGGTTCCCCAACTTAAAGTTTAGTTCAGGTCTTTATAAGTCTCAGTCAGCGAAATAATTTGTTGATGGTGGCTGTCGTTATACAAACCGGAAAGCCGAACGTTCCGTATATAGTAGAAACGTGAGCATGATCAATAATTTGCACGGGTGATTCAATTGCATTTAGGCCTTAGCCTGCTGGCGGCAGATGATTCTGCCTTTGCGACCAGTGCAGACCAAGATCAGCCTGCACATCCGTGCAGTCTGATCATGGTCTGCACTGTTCGCTATTCAGTCAGTAAATTTTCAGTGAAAACCCCTTTGAATAATAAGTGGTACTGTCCAAATTGAAAGACGGGCCAGTCCATTATAGAAATTTAGCAGGGTAAGGGTTAGGCTATGACAGTGGTCTAGACAATTTATTTGGATATTCATATATGCAATTAAATGTCAGTGGAAAAATTATATTGCAGAATCTTTTTGCCAGCTTTGCTAAATTTAACTGGTTTTACAAGTAAATAAAACATGTTTAGAAGTGTTCTCTTTATCAATAAATATGGGACAGGCTCCAAATATTAACGAAACTTTTTCAAAAAGCTGCATTTATACACAGGCATTTGCGGTTTCAATAAAAAAAGACAGTCTTTCTAAGTAATAAAAAATAATCCTTAAGTGTACTATTAAAGCATGTATTGCACGACTTCTTTTACAAATCGCTGGTCAATAGTTTTTGTTTGCCATTTACAGGTGTGTAGTCCACCACACGTTTGCTGAACTAAAGTCAAAACTTGAAAAGAAAAACATTGAAATCTATTTCTGATGCCATGTAATAAAACACTAATTGAACGTCTCGTTCCGGTTAACAGTCATTTAACTATTATCCGGAGGTCTGAAGAATCCTTCCACCATTCAATAAAATGTTTAATATACAAAAAGTATTTTTGAACATCCCTCAAACTTTGAAACCAGACACCCGGAGATAATTAAGGCCTGCGTTGGAAATGAAACATTTTTTATATACACGATATTGACCAAATTATAACGATACGGAAAGGTCACTAGAACAATCGTGACTTAAGTCGATCATAATAATACCTTTCAGGCTCAAGATTTAAGTGAGTTGTTTCAGAGTATGAGCCATACAGGCAGGGGAAATACCTAAACTGATCATTAAGAACTCATTCTCCATCTTTCAAATCTTGCTGTGTATAATCAAATACCATAAAGGTATGTTGTGTAACCATCTTAAATTACCACATGATGATAAATGCCGTTTCGCTCTAGTATACAAATGGAATGAGGGTTTGATCAAAATAGAAATTTGAAATCCGAATTTCAAGCCAACCTAAAAGAGAAACGATCGTATGTTTACAAAAATAAATGTTGTAGTAATATTGGTTTATCTTGCAGTCGTATCTGTTATTAATTGCAAAATGGTAAGTGGTTTTCATTTTGAAGCTCCAGATGGGATTAATACCTGTTATTTAACCGTAAAAGTTAAAGTACATTGAAAAAAAAATCCCACTAACTTGTTACTTACCATATTGATTTCCCAAACGAAGGAAAAGACAACAGTGTATTTATGTTTATTCTGTCAAAACAACAATGGAAGCATTAAATATATATTGTATTTCGAGAGAAAGACTAAATAATAAATGAGATATGACCGAATAGTCACGATAATTCTAATTTCTATATAAAATTCCACTTAATTCTTCTCGAAGATAGTGTAAATCGTGAATAAGTTATGTTGTTTATCGGAGTTATTGACAGTATTCCAGCGAAAGAAAATGCCAATTAAGCAATATTGCAAAGTCATCAAGAAATACACATTCCGTGCTAAATTATTTACGAAATGATTCGTGTATTGAGAACATGAAAACAATAGCAGTAACTGAGGTTTGATTAATTGTTGGTTTTATGTGAGAAGATATCCTGTTGATGCGATCAGCAGTCAATATTTGACTTGGTACGCACGAAAAAGGGAAATATACAAATATTTTCAATCTATCAACTAAACTGAACTATAACGAACGATATTTCATGAAAACAATAGTATTCAAATTTTACTTTCTGCGATAAAATGGTTTCATTTTTTGGAAAAATATATAAATATATATATATCAGCAACAAAATAGAAAAAAAGTTCTAAATATTGAAAGTAAGGTTGCAGAATAAAAGGTTCAAAATTTAAACATTGTTGCAAAAACTTTTCTTTTTTTTTAATCGCCCATACTGCCATATTTCTTTTCGTTAGTTTCTCACACACTTATTTGAAACACTCTAAATGTAGTAAAAGACTGAAAGAGTCGTTTCAATCAAAATATGTCTGGAACCGGTCACTTCCTTCCAATGTGCTATTCAAAATTTCATCGTTTTAATTTCAAGAGTTTTGAAATATACACGAGATAACTGTCGCCTGTATAAATCCACAGACACTAGCCTTGAAATCTCAGGATTTTCTGATGCCAATCCTGCCATGTCCATGTTACCTAATTGAGGGGCATTTGCTTGTCCGTGCTGCACTTTACTTAGGCCGAACTGTAACTTACAAAACGCGGAGAAAATGCAGAGGTAAGTTAGCTTCTCATACTGAAGGGAATAACTGACTTCTATGACAAGTGAATCTTTATAAAACTCTCATACGTAGTGTTAGAAAATCAAAAGCTAATTAAAAATGTACACATGTATTAACCAAGACAGAAAAAGCCTAGTTACCTTTTGGCGTATTTTCAATAACCTACGTCATACATTGACTAATCACAATTAATTGAGAGACAACAGGGGCTCTTGCCAACTTTCTAAGGAGACAGTCGATTCTAGATGCAGTCAGAGAAGAGTGTCAACTTACCAAGGGTAAACCTTTTTGTTAATTTGACATACCATGCACGATGCCAGAACAATTTAGCTCTATCCACAACCCTTTCTTAGTTTTTGGCAGTTTTGCAAAAGCGTTCGTTAAACTTATATTTGACAGCTTTCGTCTTCGTCAGTCTTGTTTTCGTTTCAGTGAAATATTAGTTGTGGATTTCAGTCTTGTTGTCGGCTTCAAATTCATGATTATTATCAAACAATACAATAACATATAACGTCTAACTTAGCACAGTTTTTCTATGCACTGGCCACATTAGGAGTTTGATAAGACATTTTAATTCTCCTCACACTGTGTAAATATTGACTGTCACGATTGTGGTTTGGAGTCCCGTGATAATTAAGTTTGTTCTCCTGTCGTTGTACAGATATATCTCATTTATAGCCCTATATATTTATGTTGCTTCCTAGTAACTAAAAAAAAGGAGAGGCTTCTTATTGAGGTCAAGACGCTGATAAAAATATTTGCTGATAACAGATAATTTTCCCGAGTTTTCTAGGTTATAAAAGGCATGATCTCCTGAAAGGTAAAAAAAACACAAATGAGGCTAATGAGGCATGTATCAAAATACGGAGTAACTTATATCGCTAGTTATTCATTGGAGCATTTAAATCTGAATATTGTTTTTGTTGTTGTTGATGATGGATGATGATGATGATGATGATTGAAATGCCGCCAATGATGCTGATTATAAGGACGATGATGAAGTAGACAAAATGACAAAAATGACATTGACGTTTGTGAGGATTTTGATGATGAAAATGACGATGCTGATGCTGATGTTACTGCTGTTAATGATTATACCGACGATATTGATGACTTTGATCTTTTATGAGTTTCATGCACTGTTCAGATGTATAGTTTATTTGATACATTATTTCCTCAATGATGAAGTAGACACCTTTTTAGCGAAATAATTAATAATGAACGACATATGATCAAATAGTCTATAATCATCTGACTTTACTCTGTTTTTTTTTCAGCCATCTTGAAGTGAGTGAGAACAGTGAAAAGGTTATATTGATTATCGGTATTAATGACAATCTTTTTGCGGGAAAAAAATGCCTACTAAGCAATTTTGCCTTGCAGCCACTGTCGTTGTTCCGCGCTAAATTATTGACGTGAACTCCAGATACTAATGTATAGATGAAATGCAAATAATAGAAGTAAGATGTAATTAATGGCTTCATATGAGGAGAGAGACAGCAATCATTATGTAACTGGTTTCTGTCATGTCAAACTAAAGTCTTCTTTCATCAAGGGACAGTACCCTGTATTTACCGTTGATAAGAAGAATTAGATATGCGAGTTTCTTCCCTTATCTACCCGTTTGGTAACATAACGTATCTTATCACCGAGCCTGAGATTCAGTCGGTGCTATTTTTTGCTTTGTCATAACATACGCGCTATCTTGTGTGTATGAGAAAGTTGCTGTTACTGGCCCGTTTAGTTTCTAACAGTAGAACAGAAACACATGAAAAATCAACCGACTGGAACCCTGGCTACTTTTCACAAATAAACAGTGTTATTATCATCTATAAAAGAAAAGGAAAGACGAAATGGGAGTCCGTATAATTAATGCAAGAATTTTACAGGATAAAATATTTTCATGATCACCTCAAATAATAACCAACCTTAAGAAAAGATAGCTATGATGTAATTATGATCATATGAATTGTAATGATAAAAATATCATTTCATCAGTGATATGTGATTGAAATTTTAATTAAAAACATTTAAATTGTAAAGGTATCCGGATAAGAAAATTTTGATTCATCAAAAGCTTTTAAAACTCGATTTGTAACAGTTAGTGTTAAAATAACATTTGCTTCAAGGCTTTCTTTCGATTTTATTAAATGAAAGTTCATTTTTGAGTACAGGCTATGAAATGGACTAACTGGTATTGTGGAATCTTTAACTTGCAGCAATTAAAACTCATGTATTTACAATATGTAGCAGTACAGAAAGAAATAAAAATTTTAGACACCGGTCACATAATTTTAAGTACTAAAATTTTAGGTTTATCAGACCACTATCGCATTTGCATTTGCTTAGTTAATCAAGTATGATATGTTGCGCAACAGAACATCTGGTTGTATATATCCGTATGGATAGCACACACTGCATGCAGTTGTGTGAACTCGCAATTCTGTGATCAAAAGTATTCAATAATTTCCGAAAAAGTCAACGTTTTAGGATATATTTTTAGGATAGATGATGATTTAATTAAATATCCAGTTCATTTCCTTTCATTTCTTTTCATCATGAAGTTTTTCTTTTTATAGCTGACCCTTATACAGGCGCGGATACCTGCTGTGTTAACATAAGTTTTATCATATTGTCATGCTGACAGCTACTATACTTAACACTTTGCTATTAATCAGAAACACATTACACCCTTATATATAATTAGCAAACAGCCAACATGCTATATGATATTTTACTTTTAAATCAAAATTACTGTAATATTAAAATCTATTTTAAATAAAAAGATATCAAGTTAAAAGATATATCAAGTCAAGCCACTGTTCACATTTAAACTTAGAATAGTTTTGACAACTATTTGTTCGACTGTATGATAATTACAATTAACCACTCGAATCAATAGAATACTTCCCGTAGTGCTAAATGTATGTGTTAGTCCATTATATCATATAGCAACCTGGTAATACATAAAAATACTATTTTTATTTCGCACGCACTAATTTACTTTTACAAAAATGCAACCGATATATTGTCAGTCACAGTGAAGCGTGGATGTACAATTTACAAAACTATAAACTGTAATTTGTGGCATTTTAAATCTGTTATATTCTGAGATCGAATATTTCAATGATACGTGGTTGAGACAATTTACATTTTTAGACTGTAACAATGACACATGACTGACTTTTACCGAAATACATAGTAATTTTTGACACCATTTTCTTTTTAACATAAATTAAACGATATGTAACGAAAAATCGGATAAAGGCAATATTTTATCTTTTATTTTTAAAACAATCAGCCAAAAAACTTAAGCTTTACAATGGTATTCCAGCTATAATAGTTCTAATATCTTTGCCTCTACTACGGAATACTTCAAGCAAGACCGAGAATCTTATCAGCTAACCGAACATAACTCGGACATTTTGGGCAGAGTGGCTAAAGTGCAATTTTAGCCGTTTTTAAATGCAAATGGAAGCAAGATGCTATTGAATTACTTTAAATATTTTTGTATCATCATTTTCTTTGTTTGTTATACTTTCACGTCATAACAATGATAAAAATTGTTTCAGAGGAGAAACAGTATTAAATGTCCTTTAAAGTAAGCGAAAAACGTGTTTTGCTTGCATTTTATATAAGTTATATAGAGAAATACTATGGTTGGTTTCAAATGAAATTGGAAGCAAGACGAAATAGTGTTACATTAATAAAAAATACACCACTGGAAAGATAAGAAAATGAATTTTATGGTAGGAACAGTGATAAATTTAAATATCAGAACAGGAAATAAGAATGGTCGAAACAAAATTTAATCCTTCTATATTTCAATGTAAATCTCAGGTCTGTCTGATATCGGAAAGTCTCTGCGGTGGCTGTTCTCGCACCCCGCTGCGGATGGCTTGATAACACGCCTAAGAAGAAAAAAGTTGGGTATGAGAAGATCCGCAATCAATGGTTCAATAACAAAAACAAAAGAAAAAAAGTAAAAGTTATTCAAAAGTTTGATTATCACTATCACTTCATCATTTTTCATGATTTGAAGACTAATTTTAAATAACTTACATTTTATATTCAGGAAAAGGTATTCCATTCCATTAAAATTCTGCATGTGTGTGTGCACGTTTGTGCGTGCGCGTGTGTAAGAGTGGGGGTATTTATTATATATCTATATAAATTCTGTAAAAAATCGGCTTGTATTTTACAATTAAATATGAACAGACAGACAGAAATTCCGTATTGTACCTTTTAAATTCCGTATTGTACCTTCCGTATTGTATGATGCCGGACTATTTTCATTATTATGCATGACCCGACACATTTCTATAAATAGCGCACATAAAAATTTCACTAAGTTCCATTTAATATCGATAAACATTGAAGATTTTGTTCAAGAACAAAACAAGAATCAAAATGGTAAAGGTATATAATAAAAGGGTCATTATAACAGTAGCTAGATCTGGGACTTTGTATTCGGCTCTCGTGGATTTTTGCACGGTCGGATCACACTCGGCGCTTGCGCGCCTCGTGAGATCCGATCTAGCAAAATCCACTCGAGCCGAATACTGCATCCCAGATCAAGCTACTGTTATAATAACCCTATTATACTGTAGCCTAGAACCAAGCGGCTGATGTAAGAAAATCCAGTGTTTTTTTTTTTTAATTTTAAACTGACGATTCAAAATTTTCTAGAATTTTATACTTATTGTGAAGCTGTAGTTAGTCAATACTTTGAACAAGAAATACCTGATAACTACAAGTGGTAATGATCGCCCCTATCCCTATATATCTGTAGGCAATAGCCCAAATCGGTAAGATTCTGTCAAAGTGAACTAAAAGTAAAAATTTGTATTTAATAATGTTAATTTTGCACACATCATGATATTAAACCCTCATCATGCTGGACACGATTGATTCTTTCTGATCATGTTCAGCCTGCACATCCGTGCAGTATGATCATGATCTGCACTGTTCGCCATTCAGTCAGTATCTTTTTGGTAAGCACCCCTTTTAACAGTTAATGGTACTGTCCAAATTGAGAGATGGACAAGTTCATTATAGAAATTTAGCAGGGTAAGAGTTAAACCTTACTTTACAGTCGCAAAATTCATGTCAAAAACTTTAAATACCTATCCCAAATTAAGTCGATTAAAGGGCTGATTGATAACACAGCCTACCAAAGCGGATAAACAATTCAAATTAATTAAACTAATGAGAACTTCGCCATCAGTTTAGAATTTGCTACTGTTCATTACAATATAAAATCAATCTCAAGTTTTCAAAATATAGAAGAACTATAGATGTAACGTTATAGCTTCTCATGCTGAACGGAACAACTATATGCTAGGACATGAGTGAATTCTTACACAATGTCTCATACACATTACTAGTAGATATTGATTGTGAACTAGAACTTGGAACATAATTATGGTTTAGTGTCCAGAAATAATTAGGTTTTTATAGATAAATTAACGAGTAAAATGACCAAGACGTTTTAGCATATATTCTTATAAGAAAACAACTGTAATTTTATGCAGGTGCATCATAAGCCTTTTGTTAATATATGCTATAATTGTATATTTATGCAACAGGTTGCATTATCAATCAATCAATCAATCAATCAATCAATAATTCCTATGTGTTTTATGCTGCTTCATTTTACATAGCGGGTCAATAAAAACTTTTAAAAATAAGAATAATAAAAATAAATGATACTAGAGAATGTAAAACGTTCTGCGGTTATGAATGTATACTTTGCAGTGCAATAAGGTCCGTATTAAATCGTTCATTTAAGTTATAAGTCTGAAATATATTTAGTTTAATAACATTTTAAGAAAGAGTCACCAGATCTAAATTAGCAACTGAACGATCACTATTTCAACTATTAATGGTACTTGGTCAGTTTGGAAGCCAGACTGAAACGACATGCGACTGAATTGGCTGCAGACGACTTGAAGGAAATAAGCATGGTGTCGTCTGCAGTAAAAATGTAATACGATGTTTGTTCATTCGCCTATAGCGTAGGAACACCATAAACAAGACGGAATAAGGCTTCACCATCTCTAATACAGATATCTGGCTCCAACAAGAATTTCTTTTGTATTAACAATAGCTGAGTAAGAGTTTTAGATGGCAAGAACTTTGTGTTAGGATATAACCGAGATTTTGTTCTGAAAATAAAAAAAAATCTCCTTGGAATGAACAAAAAGTCATTTCTATAGAAGAATAGTCCGTCAATACAAGGATCACATTTTGAATGATTAGATTGAATTTGCAACTATCAACGCCAGTATTTCAGGCATTTTTATATGGCATGTCAAATATTCTTCATTTACAAAGATCGGTCCGCGATAGTTTTAATCAAATATGTGTTGCAGGTATTATCCTTAGTAAAAACTATGTTATTATCATTCTTTATTTTGTTATTGTTAAATTGGTATGGAGGAAATTTGCACAATCGTGGTGACAATATCACCCAGTTTCGACAGGTTTCAAACGTGTTTCTAATGATAAGGTGAACATTTTGATGTCATGTATTTAGTATCTCTTTTAGCCCCTCTTTTGTTGTTGATGATAATCATTCGCATGTTAATGATGCCGATAATAATAACGACGAGATAAACAACAATAAAAAATAACCTACTATACTGACACTGGTTATTTTGATATTGAAGATGATGATTAAAAGGAAGACGTTGACGATGTTGATGACGATGATGATATTTTATGACCGTTTATTGTTTAGATATTTAGTTTACCTCATAAGGATGAAAAGCTCTTGTCACATTTAAACAGCGACTGAAACATGAATATCATAATTATGTGCATTCGAGTGTAAGAACGAATAATATCTAGGAAAATGTTATAAAAGCCTCTATTATTCTAATTTCTACAGAAAAGTCCGCCTACTTCTTGAAGACACTGAGAATCGTAAATAAGTTATGTTGTTTATCGGAGATACTGACAGACTTGTAGCGAAAACTGTCAATTAAGCAGAATTGCAAACACAATATTTATGAAAGACCCAGACACTTGTGTACTAATGAAATGAAAAAACAATAGCCGTATGGTGTGATAAATGTATTTATTCTAGAACAAATATAATTAATGTGGTTAGCAATGAATTTCTGACTTTGGTAATATTACGCATTATGATGGAAAATGCATAAATGTTCCGTATATCATATAAGGACTGAATATAAATGGAGTTAGTATGACAGAGAGTTTAACCTTCTAGGTAAGATTCCCTTAGACGGTTCAATACAGTGAAGGAATATTTTTTTTAATCAACCAATAAAGTTATGAGTTTTTAAACATTCTGCAACTTAGGTATTTAGAATATGAACAATCCGAAGGGTTTAATGTGACGTCCTCAACATTAAAATGATCACCCAAAATTATGATCTGTCATTTCCTGAAATTTCGAACATGTTTTTTCACTTATAATCATGCTTAAAAGTAAAGGAGTGCAAGAACGTGTTTCGAAGTATTTGAGCCGCACCATGAGAAAACCAATATAGTGCGTTTGCGACCAGCATGGATCCAGACCAACCTGCGCATCCGCGCAGTCTGGTCAGGATTCATGCTGGTCACTTTCAAAGCCTATTGCAATTAGAGAAACCGTTAGCGAACAGCATGGATCTGACCAGACTGCGCGGATGCGCAGGCTGGTCTGGATCCATGCTGGTCGCAAAAGCACTATGTTGGTTTTCTCATGTTGCGGCTCATTTATGGATGTAATTAGATGTTACATATCCTTTAAAGTCTCCAACAGTGGATAAATATTGTAGCCTGGACCCCAGGTGCTGCTGTTTAAAATTTCATTATCTTTGAAATGTCAAGTATGTTATTTATTGTGAAACTATTGTATACAATTTTATGATTATTTTGTAATTTACAGCAGAAAACTGTTGCCTTTAAATAAATATAATTTATTATCTTCAGATACTTATTTTGAAATAACAAACAACTTCTTATCAAAGTTAATGTCATCTAGCTGTACATGTTGCTTGTCACTTAAGTTCAAACTATAACATATATAAGAAGCGCAGCAAATCTATTCAAACATTAAAAAGAAAAAAAGAAGTTATATCAGTAATTAAAATGATCATCTAAAATTATCAAATAACGCTGAAAAGTAAATTTGGTATATATCTGAACATTATAACTACAAGAGCGATTCTTTAATTAAGATCATAACGTGTGTCACAATCTTTGTGTGTTGTGTGTGGGGTGGGGGGGGTGCATTAACGTCACACTGACACAATTATATCTCATATGACGACTTTCCAGCTTTTGATGGTGGAGAAAGACCCAAGTTGCCCCTCCGTGCATTATTTCATGCCGGGCGGGGTAAAACCATCGACTTCCTTAAGAAACCAGCTAGACACGGCTTCCTCACATGGGGAATTCAACGTCTGGAGCAAAGCTCGAACCAACATCGACGAATGGTCAAGTGATTCAAAGTCGGCGACCTTAACCACTCGGTCACGGAGGCCCGTGTATACAATTCATACATGCGTTAGTGAATGAAGGAAAACTTTATTCCAGACAGGTATGTATTTGTAAAAAAGCAAGAAAAATGATCCATTAGGAATAGCCATATTCGCAGAATTCAGCCTCCCAAAATAGAACAACATATTCCCGTTTGCAAGCATGCGCAAAGACATGCATAAACACAGACACAGGTAACAAGGACAAAGCAAATACATTGAGAATCAGAGTTGGGCACCGCCTCGTATAACGGTCAGTGGCAAACTCGCCACTGAGGAGCTCAAACGGGTTAACACTAAATCTCATTTTTATCCCCCAGAGTTACAAGAAGTCTTTTTAGCGTAATTACATCAGTCTACACCATTCCTTGACTAATCACATGTTAAACTGAAAGACAGCTGAGGTTAAGGAGACAGTCAATAACCGACGCAATCAAAGTAGAGTATCTTAGTGCAAAACTGGAATAAAAATCTTCTTATAAATCCGGCATACCATACACGACGATAGAACAATTTGGCACTTTCTATCAGTTAAGGTATTTTTAAAGTAGCTCTCCTATTCTGGTTTGCTACTGCAAAGTGTGAAATTATACTCATTAATTTACAAGGCCTTCTTATAACTGAGAAAGTGTTATATATTGTTCTGATCTGGACGTTCCAAGGTATTACCTTTATATAAAGACGTTGCAGCTATCTGAAGTTATAAGAATTTTTCGTTTCTCTTCTATTTTCGTCAGTGAAACATTACTTGCGAATTTCATGCCTTATGTTGGCATTGTATTCATTTTTATTCTCAAACTAAATAAAAGAACACTATATAAATGCCGATGGAATGATCACAATGGGAGTTTCTTAAGACATTTTGAATTCTCATCAGTGTGTAAGTATTGATTGCTGGCTAGAACTGATGGTTAACTTCCTCTAATGCCTCATTGATATTTAAGTTTGTTTTCATATCGTTTTTACAGGATAATAATCGAATTCAGTATATGGGCTCTTCCATGAGGAAACCTGTATTAGTGACAAAAAATAAAAATTGAGACAAGAAAATATTCATGAAGAACAAGGTTTTACCTTTTGGAACGGCTTTACTGCAAATTAACTTAACCGTATATATTTGGTCTCACCGCGGGCCTTTTATCTACACACATCTATATATATATTTTCATGATACATGATTGATACATGGGTGTTTTGGAATTTCCGTTGCCATGACAACACAAATAACATTTATTTGTTAAATATGGTAGAATTTGATTTTCCTTAGATAACTGTACCGCAAAATACTCGGTTCTAGTTTCTGCGTGAACATAAGAAAAACAATGACTTTTCCAGTATTTTAAACTACTAATTGTGCAATAGTTATATCATGTCACTAATACAGGTTTTCTCAAGGAACGGCCCATATATAAAATATTACATCTTCTAATATGTTTTATGCTGCTTAGGCGAGGCTTCTTTAATGATCTTTCTTGGGTCAAAATGCAATTAAAATTTTATATCTGATACATGAATATGCAATAACTTATATAAATCCAGAGGGTACAACCGACAAAAAGACAAGAAGACTTTAGAAAACGTCTCGTCAAAATGGGACATCATTAGATTAAAAAGGTTATTGTCAAAGGTAAAATATTTTCGTGGTTTAATTTTTCAAATCTGTCTATTACTTTAGCACATCGCTAAAATTATTCATAGGAGTACAGTATATTAAATCTGAAAAACAAAACCCCGATAAAAATAGCATGTTGATGCGTACGTACGTGGTTATAACGATGATTAAGTTTTAACACTATAATTTGAAAAGGAAACTGGTACTTTCGTTTAAATTACTGAGCAGGCTAAAATTCAACTGGCAATTAACAAAGAACCGTCTGCATTGTGTGAAAGAAATTTCATGTGCATTAAGATATATTTTTATTTTATTAACTACACCAGCATTAAAAAAAAACTTTGAATAAGGCATAAAGTTTTGATTCGTTTTGAATGTTAGAAATATCTTGAGTGATAAACCGATCGTCTGAAAAAAAACTCCAGATTTTCGAGATATGAAAATTATTAATTTCATCCGAGTTGGGAAAACAAGTCAGTCGGTACAGGTAATTTATTTCATAATTAATTTATCATGAAAAACGATTCTGTGCAATTTATTAAAACATGGTCTTAATGATTGCCAAAATGGATTTTATGAGATTGTGTATTCGGCAATGGTAATATAGTATTGGCAATGGTAATATGGTAATATAGTATTACAATAATCTGTTCTAAAAACCGAATGATTATGACGTAAGATTAATTTCAAGCGAGTGCAATCAAAATGTGAATGTCCAGTGTTCAAATGACGCCAAGTGAACTCTTCCAAATGTCCAGTATTCAAATGACGCCAAGTGGACTCTTCCAAATGTCCAGTATTCAAATGAAGCCAAGTGAACTCT
Organism: Mercenaria mercenaria; assembly: GCF_021730395.1. NCBI lineage: Eukaryota > Metazoa > Mollusca > Bivalvia > Venerida > Veneridae > Mercenaria > Mercenaria mercenaria. The sequence continues at coordinate 59,610,454 of NC_069368.1, read as the reverse complement.
TCCAAATGTCCAGTGTCCAAACGAAGCCAAGTGAACTCTTTCAAATGTCCAGTGTTCAAATGACGCCAAGTGAACTCTTTCAAATGTCCAGTGTTCAAATGACGCCAAGTGAACTCTTTCAAATGTCCAGTGTTCAAATGACGCCAAGTGAACTCTAATGACTTAAGGTATTGGATCCGTAATAGAGTACCTCCTTTTTGAAGAATATTCAAGTCTTTCCATAAACCTACTTTGACTGCAATTTTCAGGGGTGCATAGGTTAAAGCCCCACTGGGACCCAAATTTTTTTTTCCATATTTTCCTTTTTTTCTAGTAAGTTTTTACTTCTTTCAAGATTTATTATGGATGTTTTGTACAAAATTTGAACATTTTCATTTTATAGGCGATTTCTTGCTGTTCAAAGTGAATTTACCTCTGAATCAGGAGGGGTACAGTTAGACATCTTTAAAAATACTGAGTTACATACGGTAAAAGTTCTCTAGTACCTTGCCTTCATTCTTTAGCTTACATATTGTGGAAGAAATGCAAGTAGGTTTTACTTATAACCCAAGGTTATTTTTGAAAGAAGTGAGCAAAATTCAAAACAGACCTACAGGATCCGACTTTAATTTTTCAATGTTGGAGTTAGAATTCTGTGTCATTAAATTTGTTTACTTGAGGCAACTAAGAAAAAAAATGATATTTACAGTTTTATTTTGTGTTTTATAATTGTTTAACAATAGTTTGAGGTTTCTTTCATCAAAATTAATGCGGTAATGAATTCTCTGCAAACATTTTAGATAGTGGCCATCACATTGAAATTTGTCTCTATTTGAGCTTGAGGAAATTCCATAAATTATACAAAATTTACAAAAAACGGCACGGTAAAAGTTGTTTAAAATTTGCAACATGGTCAACTTTAAGAATATACCAAGCAAATGCCATTTTTAAAACATTACTATTAGGGGTCCAAGGATGTCACGAAGCACAGAGAAAAGTTTACGAATACCGGATATAATAACGAAAGCGATTCCCATAAAGAAGACTTACGCTCATTTTCCTGACAAGAAAATTGTTTATAGAAATTTAATGACAGACTGCGTGATATCGAAAATGACAATTCAGAAGAGCTTTCCAGCTCATTATACATGTATTATGGTAAAACAGATCCAGTCTATGGATAATTGCGGCCTTGATTACAACAAGACGCCAACTTTGGATTCCTTCAGGCTTAATTATGCCGAGCTGAAAAATCACTTTGAATAGATATCTGCTTTATGTAGGGTGTGGGCGTCTGTTTTAATTTTCAAATGAGTTCCTTTCGGAGCATACTGTCAATATATGTTTCTTTTACCAGACTAGATCTAGTAAGTCATTGCTGGTATCCGAGGAGTGTTTCATAAGCCAGGGACCTCAATGACTGAGTGGTTAAGGTCGATGGCTTTGATACACTTACCCCGCATCGACATGGGTTCGAAACCTTGCTTGGAGTGTACAATTCTTCATGTGAGGAAGCCCTCCAGGCTGCTTACAAATGGCCGGTGGTTCTACCCAGGTGCCCGTCCATGCCTGAAGGGAAACTGGGTAGAACCACAACTGGGATCTTTTTCCCCCCTCACTATCAATAGATGGATGGCCTGAACTGTGCCGGAGTGGGATAGTCAATATAGGCATATGAGTAGTCTAGAATATCAAACTGCAAGATATAAGCATTGTTTTTAGTTACTGCATGTCAAATAAAAACACGATGTAACCTGATTACAAATTCACCTTCTACGATACATGACAATACATATACATGCAATAAAATTACAAACTATAAAAACCTTGTAAAAGAGATATGAGGAATTGTTAAGTGAAGCCGTTAACGACAAACGATTGAAACCTTAAATATCAGAATAAATTAAAAGTGTGCTGAGAAATGTATGCTATGCAAAATGCATGCAAACTATATCCGACTTTGCGTGAAAAGATCACAAGTCATTGTTCTTTTTTAACTGAACGCGCAGATGTTTAATCTCATGTTTAATATATGAACTTTCAATTAGAGATTAGCATTTTAAATATGAATGTATGTGATCAATAAACATCTACAATTCCATTAGATTTGTTAAATGTTTTTGTTGGGTTTAATGTCGCACCGACACAATTACAGGTCATACGGAAACTTTCCAGCTTTGATGTTGGAGGAAGACACCAGGTGCAACTCCGTACATTTTTTCACCGCGGATGGACACCTAGGTAGAACCACCGACCTTCCGTAAACCAGATTGATGGCTTCTTTACATGAAGAATTCAACGCCCCGTGTGAGGTTTGAACCCAAATCGACGAGGGGCAAGTGATTCGAAGTCAGCAACCTTAACCAATAGGCCAGGGACGCCACACAGTTCCATTAGAAGTAATGATACGCGATTAAGTTGGCCTCATTTCATAGCGTGATTATACATAATGTACTAATTGTGAATGTTTTTGCCTCATGTATTTGTAAATATGCAAACTGAGAGTATCTTAAATAAACTTTGAAACTCTGAAGTACGAACAAGTACCTGTTTTAGTTAAATGATTGTAATTATTAATTTAAAACTTATATTTTCATTTGCAAAATATACATAAACCATAACGAGAATGATAAGATCAATAAATTCATCTGTGTGACTTACTACTTACCAATTTGGACCATTTTGAAATTTGAAAGCGTTGTAACATCACATACCATTCAATTCGATTAATCACAAAGTTACTGTCACATTATTTATGCAAAAAAAAAAACTATTACACGATCTGTCCTTACAACTAATTAACCGACGTAATGCATTTCATATACAGCAATTAATCCAACATATATTCTAAGACAATAAAAAATGCTGTCAGTTACGTGGCACATTTAAACTCCAAAAACTAGAGAGAACTTTTCAACTACAGCCGCGTTAAAAGTTAGGAAAACAAAACAAAAAATGCAATAGAAAGAATGTCCGATACAATAAAAGCAAGTTGCTGAGGGCGCAACGGCAACAAGTGATCATAGAGAGGAAACAGCCAATCATAATGCAGAACTTAATCAAATCAACCAATCAAAATGCACAGCTCAATCAATAAGTTGCTAAGAGTTCATACGTTCATACGTACCATGTTATACATATATAATACTGATGTAAAGTCGATAACATAAAGTAATTAATTTTGGATCCACGGAGCAGAAAAACATCATCAGTTTGCTGTTTTAGACTATTATTTATTGATTACCGCTTCGTTCAGTAAAAGTTATCTGAGGCTATTTCCTCACATGTGTGTCCTTTGATCTATAACTGATTGGCCGCTACTGAATAATAACCTAGATTTTTTTTAAAGAAATTAACATTCACATAATATGTACACAATATTTGCTACATCTTAAAGTTTAACAGGAGTATTTTGACCCTACGTCGCTAGCCTGTAACAACAAAAGTCCATGATGATATAGAAGAAAGAAATTGACCCGAGGACACGTTTGAACGAATGAAATTGAAATTTTGTAATGTTCAAACATCGAGATAAAATAAATTAAGGGAAGTTCTCGCAAACTGAAACATTTGTATAGACACAAAGACTTTAAATTCACCCTCCTTACAACAATAGACATACCTGGTATATATCAATGATCAAAGACAATGACATGGCAAGACAGTGGTGAGACAGATTATAGAAGGAAGAACGGATATTTAACACCAATACACTCCAATAACACGTTGGGAATTGAAACATCTCATCTGCAAAATACTGTTGAAATACGGCGTTAAACCCAAAATAAACAAAATATCATCTGCAAAATGCATAACATTAAAAGAAAGCAGCGGTTTGAACAATCAATGGTGAAACATTTCAGTGAATTCAGGTTTCGATAACAAACTTATGTTAAAAAAAAAGAGTGTTAAGAAGAAAATGATATATTATATGGGAAAATTAGGCCCATCGATTTTTCACACGAGTGAAAATATTTTATAATAGCGCAAAGAAGGAGCCCTTTACTTTATTTAAATTCATGGAAAAAGTATTATAGGTATTTTAGCTTTGCAAACGATGTGTTAATATTCAATGCATTGTCTTTCTTATGAATATTTTATTTTAAAAATGAATTTAAAAGAAAATGGTCTTTTTTGCGTATACTTTATGTCTGTCTATCTACAATTAGAAATATAGTAAAATATGGATAATTTGCTGAAATTTCTTCTGTTTAACAAAGAATAAATAGATTCTTATGTGTGCTTAGAGACATTTGCAAACGACTTAGTAATTTGTATTCATTTAGCTATTGTTTCATACTAATTTTAGTTTTCTAGGTGAAGAAGAAAATGGTCTTTTTTAAGCATTTTGCAGATGAGTATAGGTTTTTTTTCCTTATCGGAAAGACTCGAACATTCTCGTATGTTTCCGTCAATTCTTACGGAATTTAAGCTCCTCAACGGTAAAGACTGATATCTTCTCACCCGCTAAACAGCACACATGTACAGATTTATAAATTAGTGGACGCTCCATAATATGATTTGTTTACAGCCAATAGTCAATTTTAAACAGCTTGAGGATCGAAGTTCAAACTTTAAAAAAGAAACGTTGAAATTTTAGGCGGCATGATTTTGGGCAAGTTAGAAGTAGAAAATCAAAATTCAAATTTTTAAAGGATGATGTTGAATTTCGCTTACATTGAATTTCGCACAGACTCGGAAATCGAAATTAAAATAAAAAGAATTCGTCGAATTTCGAGGCAGAATTGAAATTATATAGATCCAGCAGGATGACCAAAATTCAAATATATTGAGAGGAGCGGTCGTCCAGTGAATAATGTGTCGGCCGCTCAACCCAGGGGTCGTGGGTTCGAGCATCCAAGAAAGGGGTTACGACCATGACTTCTCATATGACACCAGTACTGGGTTTTCCCGGAAGCTGGCTGTTTAAAAGATAGTTTCACATTCAATACCAGTTTTAAATTCGATTGCTTTGAAAATTCGAGCATGCTTGAAATATAATACCGAGAATAATCTATTATGATTTTTAACAAGGAGCCGTGTTCAAAAACGCTTGATGCCCCCGGTGGCATCCTTGTCGATACAAAGCAACCTAAGTCCAAAACGAGGTCAAGTTCAAGGTCAAGGTCAAACTGAGGTCAGGTGATGTCTGAAGATGAGGAATGATCACAGGTTACATCTGCATTAGTATCAAGTCATTCTCGTAAGGGGTATTGATGCCAGACGAAACGGTCCCATTTGGTTAACCTTGTACGGATGGACGGACGGACGAACGAACGGACGGACAGGACAATCACTATATGCCTCCCGCATCAGTAGATGCCGGGGGCATAAAAACTTGATTTCGATATATCCGATCTTGCACGATTTTTAATCTTTTAATCTTGAGCAGATCGCAGTTTCAGTATTATACTGAAATTCAGCTTTTCAAAATTTGAAGTACGATTTTCGAGATGGCTCGACATATGACTTTTTCTTTTCAATATCAATCTTGGAACAGGCTGTTCATTCAATACGAGATCGAAATTTGGCTTTTGGAATATTATAAATTTCGATCATTGAGCTGGCCCGAAATTAAAAGCTATTTTGCAATTTGACGTTTTTCGATCTTCAGGTGTAGCTTAGGATCAAAATTCGATAAGATATGAAGTTGAATTTCGGTCTTCGAGCTGGCATAAAATTCTAAGCTAGTTGGACCCCGCTCACGGCATAATAATAAATGTGCAGTTATTTGATTACATAAAAAACTACTTAAAATCTTTATATCATGATCATGAACATTAAAGAAAGTATTATAAAAGCGAGTTTCAATCTGATTGTAAGAAAGATAGAAATTACTTTTGGAAAGTCATTTTTTGGTTTTATAATAATGTGTTTGTTGAGAATACCGTTATAAATGGTATTCTGATTAAACCACCAACAGCCATTTAGGTTTCTATTTTCTAATCTATCTTTGCAATCACTGTAAATTAGTCTTTAACAATATCCCTAAATCCATATGATCAAAAGTATCAATGTAACGGTACATTGGCGAAGAAGGGTTAGACATCGGCCTGAAATACGGAGTAGGCCGAAAACTAGCGAACAATCTCGACAGCAGATTTACCTGGCCAAACGTATTATCGGCTTTTGTAGTGATTTTCACGATGGGTCTAATTTTCCCATATGTCTCTATATATAGTTTTAAAATTGTTCCTAGCTTTTGAATTCATTGATTTCCGATCTATCTTGGCTGTGCTACCAAAATAGTCAAAGGTAGGTAATAATAATATTCCAAATTTGCTCTTCTAACCTATAGAAATGAATGTAAGTGATCTAGTGGTAAACTTTTGAACAAATCAAAGTCTAATTATTGCCTTCAATTCTCAAAGATGTCTTTTTGTGTAAGATAAGAAATTTACAAAATTTTAACATTCTAAGCAGTATGTCCAGAAGGAGTATCTACTTTTATATACCATGTGTATATGTTATCAACAAAAATGCCAGAATTGGTCTGTGAAAACATCGTAAGTTTGGTTAACTGTATTAAAAGATTGAGTTAAAATTAGCGACCAGTTGTCGAATATTCCGCATTGATGTTCCTATTCAACACAATAATATAAAAGACCTAATGACATTAAGACATGGCTGCCGTTTATTGATTAAGGCACGGTTCCTTTTAAACAACAATTTCTATTTGTATAACAAGAAAAAAACTGTTATAATTCATATCATGTCGTGCAGTTTGCATCTGTAAAGTTCATGTTGTAAATATTTAAACGTGCTTAACCATATACTGCATTGATTGTACATAATGTAAAGCCTATTATGTCACAATTTATGTCACGGAAATAAACAAGATTATCATAATAATGAGCCGCGCCATGAGAAAACCAACATAGTGGGTTTGCGACCAGCATGGATCCAGACCAGCCTGCGCATCCGCGCAGTCTGGTCATGATCCATGCTGTTCGCTTTCAAAGCCTATTGCAATTAGAGAAAATGTTAGCGAACAGCATGGATCCTGACCAGACTGCGCGGATGCGCAGGCTGGTCTGGATCCATGTTGGTCGCAAACCCACTATGTTGGTTTTCTCATGACGCGGCTCACATGTATTCAGGATATAAGTATGAATCATCGGCGATTATTGTTGTTCTCTATTCATGACCTATACTAGGCTTAAAGTGCATAGACCATTTTAATTCGTTTGTACTTAGTAATACACATAATAATGCTAGTTATATCATATGCAAATAAGATACGCATAATAAGGACATTCGCATTTGCATATTTATAAACAAATATCAGATAGAACAATAATTATACCTTCCAGTACTCAATCTGTGATCCATGATACAGCTATGGAAACGCATGTGAAACATGCACACATTGAATAACAAATTGAAATCCTTCCTGTTGTGTATTTGATCGATTACAGTGTCACTTTGGTGTTTTATCACCGCATCTGGCACCGATCACTTAGTCCAACTCATCACGACAACTGACACACATGGTATATTAATCAGTGAAATGTCTAAGAAATTACAACACAACTTTTCATATCGGACATATTATTCAGTTTGCAATTGAAAAATCCTATCTTACACTACACAGCTTTAGGATCGTGAAATATTGGGTTTCACAAGTTTTCCTTTTGCAGACAATTTTATTGATCTATCTGATAAAGCATATCTCTAGAGCGTTCAGCCATCGATTCGACAATCATAATAAATGCGGGGCGTAATAAAACTTCATTTAGACTAACATATTATATTAAGTCAGTTAGTGAAGCGTTATATGATATATTTGATAAAGAAGCATATATGATACAATAATTGCATTATAATTCTGTTGCGTAAGAGGTCCATGTTTATAACAAATTTGACATAAAGTGGCGTACTCAAGTTACATATTGTTAAAAATATGTAATACACCTGTAACAAATTTGATGTTGTTGTTTGATAAATATGTATATATTTTCTGTATAGGCCCAACGTTATACGTTTATTTTTTTTTTGTTGTTGAAATATTTTAAAAACGGTGTACTTTCGAAGCTTTTATCATAGTAATGGGTTAATCAAACATATAATAAAGTACCCGCAGATAATATAAAGAGGAATTAAAACAATTGAAAAAAAAAAACACATTTAGATTCATGCATGTATACACATATACCAAGATACCTAACCACGCCCATTTTCCTCATGCACTTTTTATTAACACGCCCTTTAAATATGAAGCCAATACATGACATCTTCTCACCTCTGAAGTAAATCGATGGTCTGGCCACATCCCTGTCCAAATCTGTGTCATTGTTGGTCTTCAACCTAGGTCCAATAGGTAAGTCAAGTTTTTCTCCAGCCCCGAAAATATAGTAGCCTATCCCCAGCTTAATAATCTCTCCAGGTTTCCCAATTTGCTGGAACAGGTCACCATTATCGCATATTTGACTTTTCCGCTTTAAGTCACTAATCATGCGCTGAAGTGTATTCTCACTGTCAATGAAATCAATTGAATTTTCATTATTACTTTTGTCACTAGTAACTCCTGATAGTTCAGGTGGCAGTAACCTTTCCAATAATGCCTTCCTCAGCTTGCATATGAATTCAAGAAGTTTCTCTCTACCTGGAATCACCTTTAGCACAGGCTGATCCTTGATAAATGGAGCATAATAAGAGATGGTTCTACTCGGTCGATCTTGTAGAGCTTTTACTGCATTTTCTCGCAGTTTATTGGCCGGAAGACCGTTTTTCTCATTGATTTTAGGTCGAAATTGCTCCTTGTTTTCCTCGACAAAATAAATGTTGTCGTCGTTTTGAACATTTATCATAGTTTCTTTAGTTTTGTGGGTTTCCTTATTCTCCATGGAACCCTCACATTTACTCTCCGGAATTCTACTTTCTATTTTACGAACAAAGTCTGAGTCCTGTTCCCTAGAAGAATCAACATCTTCCACGCTTTCGTATTCACTGTCTATATTCTCGGAGTCCAATTCCAGATTACAACCAATGTCTGATTCAAACGTTTCCATGTTTTTACGATCTAAACTATTTTCACATATTTCGGAAACCGAGCTGACACTGCTGTGATTTACATGATGCTGCATCGATTCTGTTAGGTTAGGATTGTCAGTTTCAGTACCAGAAAGTTCATCAGAAAATGACGTCTCTAGTGCGGATCCCACAGTTTTACTCCAAAATTCTTCGTCCAGTGCACTTTCAAAATCGCTTTCTTCAAAGTCGGTGTAACAGGTAGACGGCGAATCTGAGAACAATGACATATCAATAATATCCGCGTCGACGATATCTGGAGCAGAGGTTTCTCTTGAAGATGAGGTTCTCTTTTGTCCTCTCTCACTTAAGAAATATACGTCAGAGCACTTGCTGTTACATTCAGTCGGCTCAAAACGACTCCCCTCTTCCGATCTTTCAGGATTAAATATGGGCGATTTAAAGATATCTTTGCTTTTTAAATCCAAAATAGAAATTTCCTCGCCAATTTCATTTTTACCACTCAAGTTATTTTGTACAGTTTCATACTGTTTATCCGTATCATGATCTTGTAAACTTAATTGTTCTGATCTGCTTTCAACAAATTTTTCCTCGTCCTCACTGCTATCGGTAGCTGATTTAGAATGTTCACCATCAGATACACTTTCATATTCTTCAATAACGTAAGTATCAATTGTCTGGAACTTACAATTTAAACTATTAACAGTCTCGCTGTAATCAAGAATTTCGATGATTTCATTATCTTCCGCAGTTAAAGAGCTACTGCAAGTAGACAAAACTTCAACTATCTGCAAACTTTCGTCCTTTCCATCTGTATCTGATGTGTTACCTTCGTCATTGACGTTAATATAAAACATTTCACCAGAGCATTGTTTTATCTCACTTTGTATACAATCGGTGCCCTCCGTTGCGTTTAAGTTTTGTATTTCTTCAATTCGTTTGGTGTTATCATGTGTCTGGTCGTTTTGAATGATGAAAATATTACCATCTTCACCAATATTTGTGTTAAGAGTCACCTCTGTAATGTTATCGCTGTCTACTGCCTTTATATCCATGCTTATTAAATTGTCGCTCACTTTTGGAAGAGTATTTGGACTAACGCTAGTGTCATTTACTTTGTCTTTAAGACATATACCAGTACTATTTCCTAAAAAGTTTTCAGTTATGTTGTCTTGAGTAATACTACATAACGACAAACGTTCGCTAGTACCCACAGCAGTTCCAGTTCCAGAATTTTCATCAAAAGTCTCTTGAACAGATGCAATCGGTTCTTTGCTCATACAAGTTTCTGAATTGTTATCGTCTTCATTTTCAGCAAACGTAATACCGCTAAAACTCGGCGGTACCTGGTCGAGCGGACTGTCATTATCCATTTTCGACTGAATTTCATAATTATCTGTCAACTGATCATTGAAATTGTCAATGTCTTCAGAACATTTCAATTCTGTTGCATTGTTCTGTTTAGCGTCATCACTTGGTAATTCATTTGGACTTTGTTTGTCTGAATTGGCTAAACCAGAAACATCTGCAGATCTGGATCTCATACCAGGGGAATAATAACCTTCATTTTCAAACTCATCCGTTTGAGTGCTGTCACTCTCTGGTTCCGGACAATCGCTATTATGTCCTGAATTTCTACTATTATCGTCACCGCCTTCGTTATCATAACCATTGTTGCTTGACCCACTATCACTATTATCTTCACCTCTGTCATCATCATTATTATGATCATTATCATCATTATTGTCACTATTTCCTTTACCAGAATTATTTCCGTTCTCCTCATCGTTATTATCATCATTCTCGCTATCATCACTATCACTGTTATCAGATTCTTGTTCATTCTCAGTAACATTTGTTGTTTTTTTCTTCCTTATTTTCCTTTTCCGTTTTGATGCATCTTGAAGTACTTCGTCGTCAAATAAAGCAGAATCACAAGACGGTTCCGTTTCCTCACAAATTGTGTCATTGCCCCCAGTGGAATGTTTAGTTCTTTTCAATGAATTAAAATTGAATTCAAGTAAACTTTTATGTTCACCTTTATCATTATCCTCGTCATCATCAGAAATGACGATTACTTCCATTGCTGTCTTTGAATCGTTATGGGGCACAACTGTAGCGTTAACAGATAAAATTGGAACAAGCTCGTTTTTGAAAGATTTTGCATAAGTAGATTTGTCATGTTTAACTTCTTGATCTAGCTCAATGTGGTTTTGACACATTTCTGCACCAGCATCAACACAGTCTGTTTCTTCTGCAATCCCATCTACATTACTTCCCTTTAATTGTTTTAGATATTCTAAAAAGTCCTCAGCTTCGTCGCCAGATGATGAAGATGTCTCTTTTACAATTGGGGTTTTATATATTGGGGATACAATTTCACTCCTATCAACAAGTTCTCTCTGTGGACTTGTTGTGTCGTACACGATCTTGACTTTTGTTTTTTCTCTTTTTTCGTTTGAATCTAGATCATCACCACATAAATGAGTTTGACTATTTGATTTTGGCCGGACAGCGGTATCTCCCTGTCTTTCACTGGGTGCAAGAAAGCGCTCATATTCCTCATATAAATTGTCTTTAATGCTAACATTATTCGCTTCCCTATCTTCCTTTGGTTGACTTGTGCTGTGATATTCTTTGGTATGTTCAGTGTTGGGAATGTTATTAATCTGAGGTATTCCTGCAACATTTGAAACTACTTGGTTCTGTGGAAGTGTTTGAAAATTAGCTCTAGAACACACATGCTCTACAGACTCACCAGCCGTGCTTTCTTTCTTAACATCCTTATTGCCTATATGACTTGGAGAATGAAGTGTGTCACTATTTCTGCTGTCAGTTTCTGTAACTATTCCATCTAAAGCTGATGAAAATTTGATGGTTACAGTAACATTTTCGGATGGACCACTGGAAGTAAACCCAAAATCTTCGTCGGTAAAATCATCTTCGCCGCTACCGGCTGTGTCGCACACGGTGACCAGAGGTCTCTCTTTACTGTTTTGATTTCTATCGTAACCATTCGGAAACAGAATTTCCTGATTATTGACTGGTTCGGCACGTGCGGTTGTTCCAATTTTTCCGTAATTTCGAGACTCCATTTTTATGTTCGATCATGTAATATCCATTTAAAATGATTATCCGGAATAAATAAATGGAGTATGTATAAAATAAAAAAGCAATTCTTTGAACTCCACCGTTAACACCCGCGAACTTGAAAAGAAATAAACGTTTACGAAAGATCTGTCGACTTAATTGACAAAATACATATGTTGGGCTAATTACTTTGATATGAATCACACAAAAAAGATGTTGACAATTTAATCGGTGACCATAGTAACACCAGGTGACTACATAGGGCGGGATATTTGGTCTGACACGAGAACAAATGAGTATGTTCGTTGTTACAGCGGTTGTCAGTTTTCCCGTAGGCATTTTTATGAATGCAAAGTTCGGATAATTAATTGGACACTTTTGTGCAAATGTGTGTTCGCATGCTTAGTTATAATAATAATTGCAGTAATAAAAATGATAGCTCTCGAAGCTATAATGATTGTAAATAATTATGAAAGCAATGATATTGTTGTTACTTTTTATTTTAATTATACAAAAAGAAGTAGTAACAATAATGCTAACAATAACTCTGACAAAAATGACGTTAATATTTCATGGAATTAAATACAACAGCGAACAGATTCTTTTATGCTGTTATAAAGATGCATTTCATTTTGAAGTTTCTCTAATATATAAATGGCGTCAGTATAAATTAACATAGATATAACATAGATAAAAAACGAGCTTAATATGTGACAGCAATAGAGGACTCCCTTACTCGATAAATACCAATACTCGTTCAGAGGTGTGGTAAAATTATTGCACGGATTTTGATCTTGTATGCATGACTGCTAAGAAAAATTTAAATTAAAAAAAAAAAAAAAAAAAAAAAAAAAAAAATATATATATATATATATATATATATATATATATATATATATATATATATATATATGAGCATTTATATATCGAACTATACAGGTGGTATTTACGCCGTTGCTGTGTTGTTTTGATTTATGCTACCCTTGAAAAAGGCTTTTTTAAAAAGCCGAAAGCGCTCGGGTTTATAATTAAACTTTTGACACTGTTTGAACATATATTTTTTCTCATACTCTCTCTCTCTCTCTCTCTCTCTCTCTCTCCCTCTCTCTCTCTCTCTCTCTCTCTCTCTCTCTCTCTATATATATATATATATATATTGAAATTGTTAAAAAAACTGTCAAATATATGTGTTTTTTTGTGCTCAGACTAAGTCTGTTCACGATAGGTTATTAAATATGCAACAACTCCCCTCCCCCCCCCCCCCCCCCCCCCCCCCCCCCCCCCAAATCCTCCACCGCTAGCACCGGCTGTAGCGGAATTCTATTATAGTGAAATATGAATGTACTCAGACTAAGTCTGTTCATAATAGGTTATAAAATGTGCAACACTCCCCTCCCCTCCCCCCCCCCCCCCCCCCCCAAATCCTCCACCGCTAGCACCGGCTGTAGCGGAATTCTATTATAGTGAAATATGAATGTACTCAGACTAAGTCTGTTCATAATAGGTTATAAAATGTGCAACACCCCTCACGTCATCCCCCACCCCAACCCCCAACCTCCACCGCTAGCACCAGCTGTATTCTACTATAGTAAAAAATGACTGTACTCAATGATCCCAAAGGACCAGGAAATATAACAACACGGAGTCGAAGTACTGGGAGACTACATAAAGCTGCCAAACGGTACTTCAAGACTGCCCAGGCTGTGACAGTTAACAAAATCTGTGAAAAGATTGTTTGGAAACATAGAATGCAACCAAGCAACTTAATAGCAAACTCAGATTGATAGTCTGTTCATGATCTCTTAATTACGGGAAAAGAATCTCCTTTTTTTCTGATAAATCTCTTTAAACGTAAACTTTGAGATTGTCATCAAAGCTACATTTACTGTTTTGTAAATACCAGTTGCAGTTTGATGTCGGATTCTCGTACACGTTTCAGACATTTGATTTTTATTTGCATCTTGAATAAAGAAAGAAGAAAATACATAAACCCTGTTACAGGTTATTAAACCAAACAATAAAGTTCCCCTTCCCATCCTATAAAGAAATTTTAAAATAATAAATCTAAAATTGAATTCTTAAATGTGAAAATAAATAGATTTTAATGGTAAAACAGCATTTACTGAGCTTGATCAAGTTTTTAGATACAAAGAAATGGCCCGCGCCATGAGAAAACCAATATAGTGCGTTTGCGACCAGCATGGATCCAGACTAGCCTGCGCCACCGCGCAATCTGGTCAGGATCCATGCTGTTCGCTTTCAAAGCCTATATTGCAATTAGAGAAACCGTTAGCGAATATCCTGGATCCTGACCAGACTGCGCGGATGCTGGTTCAAATGCAATATGTTGGTTTTCTCATGGCGCGGCTCAAATATTTGAAAAATATATCAGATGTATGTGATACAATGTATCAATGTTTCAAATTACTTGTCATATAAATCTGCAAACTCAGCACGGGCAAAACATGGACAGCTATTGATACATAAATCATATGAGCCGTGCCATGAGAAAACCAACATAGTGGCTTTGCGACCAGCATGGATCCAGACCAGCCTGCACTTCCGCGCAGTCTGGTCAAGATCCATGCTGTTCGCTAACAGGTTCTCCAATTCCAATAGGCTTTAAAAGCGAACAGCATGGATCCTGACCAGACTGCGCGGATGCGCAGGCTGGTCTGGATCCATGCTGGTCGCAAAGCCACTATGTTGGTTTTCCAATGACACGGCTCAATTATGACGAACTTAAGTTTAAGTCTTGTAACTATTAAAAAAAAGAAATTTTAAACATTCAGATATTACAAAGCGGGATTCGCAGAATCATTAATGAATATCATCAACAATGTTTATGCAATTCAAAATTGAGCCGCTCCATGAGAAAACCAACATTGTGCATTTGCGACCAGCATGGTTCCAGACCAGTCTGGTCAGGATCCAAGCTGTTCGCTTTGAAAGCCTATTGCAATTAGAGAAACCGTTAGCGAACAGCATGGATCCTGACCAGACTGCGCGGATCCATGCTGGTCACAAACGCACTATGTTGGTTTTCTCATGGTGCGGCTCATTAACTCTGTCTAGCCGAGTTTTTTTAATAGTTTAGTACCGTTTTTTATAGTTTAGTACAGGTAATTGTCTTTACTTTCCCAGGACAATAACTCCGCAATTCTATAATATCACGACAGTTTTGACTTTTTCATTATAGGACCATATTTTAAGCAAAGAGAGGAGCCTTAAACTGTCCATGGAAATCTTAGCGTGTTTCATCTCAATTTGTTCCATTCTTCCACATATTGAACAGTTAGAGGCGTTTTCTCCTTTACATAAACTACTTTGTTTTACTTTTTGAATTTGGAATGTTTTAAAATATGTACATTTGCATTGTACAAGGCAGAAATTAAAATATATGAGCCGCGCCATGAGAAAACCAACACAGTGCATTTGCGACCAGCATGGATCCAGACCAGCCCGCGCATCCGCATAGCCTGGTCAGGATCCATACTGTTCGGTAACGGTTTCTCTAATTGCGATAGACTTTGAAAGCGAACAGCATGGATCCTGACCAGACTGCGCGGATGCGCAGGCTGATCTGGATCCATGCTGGCCGCCAAGCCACTATGTTGATTTTCTCATGGTGCAGCTCATATGTCTGGTGCATTACAAGTGAAAAATCGAGTGTGAAACTACAGCTTACCTTGACAGGTGCTTGTTGGTTTGGTTCCATTCGATATCGTTGTCAGCGCAAAAACTGAAGGCATAACATTTGCTTTCCCATTGACTTCTTTTACCTCACAGAAAATCCCATTTCTAATTCCCCAGTCCATATTTATGTCAGCTATTTATACTTCCGTTTTTTTATGGTATGAAGTTCAACTTTGTTAATTTAAATTCAATTCACTTTGCAACTCGGTTCATGAAAATTTAACTATAGCAAATATGTTTAAAATCATCTTTTAAAATTTGATGAAAACTTTTAATAGCCTATGATTTTAAAAGAAAACGTATAACACTTCCCACACACGCACCCATCCTCGTATTACCTCAGTCGTAAACTAGGAAAGGTTTTAATTTTACATTTCAACATTGTAATACTTTTACCTCCTAAAGGAATGCATGCATGTAATAAGGGCTTTGCCCTCACTGTAATGCTCACCCACGCAGAAACTTTTCACGTAATCTGTTTAAAATATATCAATAGGACTTAAGACTAGATGTTAACATTAATGAGGTGACATGTGAACTGTTTATATGCACTTAATATTATGGGAAAAAAATATCAGGAATTCTTCCTTTATTTCGGTTATTACAATTCATTGTATTTTTATGGTATGGTCATTTTTATGAAACAAAAAACAACAGCAAAAAACAAAAAAAGAACACAATCTTATGCACATGTGTTTTGAATGCAAATGCGATAAATAGTTGACACATTTTAAATTAAACGTAATGTAATATGAATTTTAATCTTATCAGATATGTTATTTACAAAAATAAACCTCTTTACAGTCGAGTGACATATGAATTTAAGTGCAATCCAATAAGATACGGTGTGATAACTTGTTTTATATTATGTTAAGTATACTATACAACTATTTGATATAACCGTTCTTAAGCACAGGATTGGTACTTATGGTTAGAAGTTCAAACCGTAGTTAATTTTTGTTATTGAGTTAACATTGTATCATAATATTATAGATAATCCCATTCTGTATGAAAACGTACGTTAATAAAATATCTGGTCTGTTCTACAAATACCTTTTAGTAATGTAAGCCACTTCAAGTTTTTAGCGGTAAAAAGTCTGAAAATTTAAAGCAAACCACCCAAGCAGTGGACTGATTCGTGTCAGTTCAGTCTAATATAACAATATACCTGCAGGAAAGATTGCTTCCCCATTTTGAAACATTGAAATAACAACCGATGTAATGCAAAGAAAAAAAATAACCGTAAAATTCATTGAACCACTAAATAGAGAATACTAACTTACTGTCTTTCAGAAATTAAGTTTTTCCGGCAACAGTTTATCTGACCAAGGGTCTCCCGAGGAGGACACACTTTTCAGAGGCGATCCGGATAATCTTTAGTCAGAAAAACAATCATTTTATATTATATTTATCTTGCCTTTTCATAAACATGTTGTTTTTTTTAATCTACTTCAGCTTACATTTTACATTAAAATACTCTCACATACTTAGCAGCAAGATTTTCAATCAGGCAACCCCTATGTGGAACGGATCACAACAACGTATGTTACAGAATATTACTTAATATCTGGTATCTAAGATGTTATGGTCACAATATAGTGTCGTATTATAATTGTGCGCGCGATAGTATGAAGACAGTCTGGGTAAGTTCACATCGAAGCTCTAGGGAAGGGTAGACTGTTGTGTAAATGATAATTACTCCCACCAGTAAAGTATCCGACCAATCAAAAATTAGGCCCTGGGAATATGTAAAACTTTATTTTCCCTGCACATCTAGCGCTGTGATGAAAAGCAAGGAACCAGTAAATCGTACCTCGTAGTGGTGTTTGCAGAGTTCAGCTCTTCGATCAGGAAACTTACTTATACCGTTCAAATGGGTTATTGATTATAGAGTCGGTCTGTACTCTACCCTGGAGCTTCGATGTGAACTTAACACCTGCGACCACAATAATCGTTATGCTTCGAACAAAGGGTCGTTACAATTCCAGTGACATTTTGATGCATCGCGGGAAGAAAAGGTCGCACGTCGTATGTGTCAACCATACAAATTCAACATTATGCTGTACTGAATTCATTCTCACTCACTCTTCCTGGTCATCTTTCCTAAGTATACATGATGGCTACGGTATGAAAACTTTAAACCAATATAAATTATTTTGGTAGCATTAGAGGTCACAGCTAATGTAGTTGTAGGGTTATTTTTAAAGTGAACAAAAATATAATAGTGACACTCCGAGTATGTTAAGTTTTGTTCTTTGTTCGAGTCCCTAAAGCCGAGTGTCTACACATATCATATATGAATATGTATAAAGAGATACTCGAATAAAATACCTTTACCAGTAATGGTAAAGAGCTTTTAAAGTGCTGGAGAAGAGGACTGCTCAAATGTGTGTCATTGCAGAGGACTAAGACAAAACTATAATCCCGGTAACATTTCTATGCATGAACTGCCCATAAAAACAATTTGAAATATTACAGGACTTTGACATATGACATTTTACGCTGACCAGTAGTTCTAAATATCGTAGTCAGGGTTCTTATGCTCTGGAGGCGGATGGGTACTAGCATTGGTCATTGGCCTGTAATGGCACGCATAAGGCACATAAGATTGTCGTGACAAGAACAAGAAAATATGGCGTAAACAACAATATTTTATTTACTGAAGTGTGCAATTCCATATTTCAAAGATATGACATGAAATGAAAGACGAATGAATAATACAATGAATGAAATGGACTATTACATGTAAAGGAACGAAAAGGGCAATTTGAATTGTCGTAAAACAAGAAGAAAGATATGGTGTCAACTACAATATTCTCCATTTACTGAAGTAGGAAGAAAGATAGTTGCCGAAGTACGAAAAGGGCAATTTGAATTGTCGTAAGGCAGAAAGAAATATATGGCGTGAACTACAATATTGTCTAGTTACTGAAGTACGAAAAGGGCGATTTGAATTGTCGTAAGGCAGGAAGAAATATATGGCGTGAACTACAATATTCTCTAGTTACTGGAGTACGAAAAGGGCAATTTGAATTGTCGTAAGACAGGAAGAAATATATGGCGTGAACTACAATATTCTCTAGTTAATGGAGTACGAAAAGGGCATTGAATTGTCGTAAACAGAGAAGATATGGCGAGAACACATTATCTCTAGTATGAAGACGAAAAGGGCAATTTGAATTGTCGTAAGACAGGAAGAAAGATATGGCGAGAACTACATTATTCTCTAGTTACTGAAGTACGAAAAGGGCAATTTGAATTGTCGTAAGACAGGAAGAAAGATATGGCGTGAACTACAATATTCTCTAGTTACTGAAGTACGAAAAGGGCAATTTGAATTGTCGTAAGACAGGAAGAAAGATATGGCGTGAACTACATTATTCTCTAGTTACTGAAGTACGAAAATGGCAATTTAAATTGTCGTAAGACAAGGAGAAAGATCTGGCGTGAACTACAATATTCTCTAGTTACTGAAGTGTGCATGCGTGATATTCGGGAGTGCGGGAAAGTCAAACACGTTTGAGGCCCATCACCACGGTTAATCAGAATGAAAATGAAAATGACAGATGAATGCATTGTAAATGTATAGGGATATTGGAATTATGGTATCATAATGATAGGCAATTAACAAAGACAACAAAGAATTACACAACATAAAATAAACAACATACAGATACAAAAATAAAGTCAGTATCTGACCCTGCGACATAAAATACTCATATTTTCGCCAAAGAACGGTAAAGTCTCGAAGCTTGTGTTTCGATGCAGTTATACAAAGTGTTTGATGAAAATTATTTCAGGAAGTACGAGCGTGTTTTTTTTTCAGGATATCTAACATTTTAAAAATGTTTCTTTGAATATTTCCTCCTAACAAAATTCAGTTCGAAAATAAATGCTATATCATCAAGAAAGATTGGATTATAAAGTTCCATTTAACCAAACAAATTCTACTTGTTGCGAAAAATAGATACATGCTTACTTTTGACCGGCATCTGCCCTAATCTGATGTAAAACGCAACACTAGTGTAGGAGCCGATAATTTCAAATATTTTTTTATAATAAGTGGATCCGTTCTGGTTCTGATATTTTTCTGACTGATATATATATAATACGCTACAACTAAAATGAAAGTTTTCATCGTAGCAATTCATATTATCTAGCAAGTATAAATAGAAACAAAAAGAGCTAAAATATAAAATATCATCAGTTTTTATTTCTAAATATATCTATTAGAGGCACAGTGACCCTATCCTTTTTTTATTTCCATTTCGAAGCATTTTTGTGCGTCATTGAAACAGCAAAATTTCTTTAAAATATTTACAGATTTTTTTAGATTTGCACAGGCTTTATTCCATTGAAAAAAAAGGATGGATTAATTAAATCAATATGCGCAAAATGAAAGTGATGAAATAATACCGATATCACTATGTATTATAGTACCCTGTTATGCCAGAAATCCTAGTGACATTATGTTTTGTGTGTTTTCTCACATTACGGCTAAAGAAAGCAAGTTTAGATATCTTATGGACGAGAAAATTTAAACCACACTTATTTTGGTAGGACTCGCCATTATCTACAAATCCACATGACAATACATAAACATAAAATGATGTATTTTCGTCGTACCTTGGCATTAAACGTTCTTATCATATCATACCGTCGCGGAGAATGCCGGAAAAGTCTCCATTTCGGATATCTGAATAACATGCTGTAAATAAATGTGAACATTTGTTGAGTCAAATTCTTAAATTATGACGAGAACTGGTTTCTGAAAAATACAACAGATACAACAACACGTTGGCACACAGGTGACGTAGATGTTTTTTACACTAAAACATTGAAGTTTAGGTCACCTGTGTGTCACAGTGTACATGCGAATGTTCAGACACATATATTGTTTAAGCTGAGACTTTTAATGTAAAGGATGATTTCACAACACACAGGTTAACAATTGAAGCAAAAATTACTACACATGACATGTGGAGAAAAGATACATATATACACCAAAGTATGTTTTCTTTGTTGCGAACCTCTAAATATGTTTAGAAAACCCCTACTGTAAGTCTGTAGCGTTGAAAGATATTGAGAAAACCCCTACTGTAAGTCTGTAGCGTTGAAAGATATTGAGAAAACCCCTACTGTAAGTCTGTAGCGTTGAAACATATTGAAAATCTCTAACAATGACAAAATAAATGCAGAGGACAATATATTTACATAAACAAAACGAATATATGTTACAATACAAACGCATTATGGCATATAAAAAAGCTGTCGAATCTAATATATTGTATTATATTCACAAAACTTTAACCGTATGACGGGCACCTGTATACAAAACCGGACTAACATCTTTAGAAGCAACGGATTTTTAACAAAAGTAAGCTCTTTAATTTGAGGCCCTTTTCCATTTTGAATGGTTAGTCATAGTATCTATATAAACGTATACTTAAACGTCTTTAAAACTATTGTTCACTAATATAAATCAGACAGATTTGAAAAAAGCTTTGCGTTGATATCCATTCCTCTTGTATCGGTGTCGAACATTGTTTATAATCTAGATGTTTGTGTTTAGCGGCGAATGTAAAAGAATATTAAAATTTTCACGGAAACAAAGACTTTAAGTAGCCATGAATACATTTTTCAAAAACGAATGTCCGGCATTATGCGAAGTATAAACTGTAACACAAAATTGTATTGTTTGTCAGGAGCCGCAATTAACGGTATTTCAGTTCTGTAATGGCTGGAAGTTAACCTAACCAGTGATCCTGGATTCTATACCAGAAGTAACCTGTTTTCCGCAAGTAACTGCCAGCTACTCCACGTGGATCAAAGTTTGAGGATTGCAGACAACATCTCTTTTATCAAATCGTCACGGAGAACATACGCCTCGACCAGTTATCGAACTCACACCTCCGCGCCGATATGTCCGTAGATCTGCGCTGTTCCTATTGAGCTAAGCACAATGACTTCTGTGTAAAGCAAGGATATGAACAATGAATATGGAATGACATATTGACATGTTGCACAGCCATGTGCTGCAAATGCAAATCAGTGATTAGAAGATTTGGCATTGACTAAAATCATTATATGAGAAAGTTATCTATCCAGATATAAATGACAGCAATGGTGCAGGCCATGTCTATTTCAGGTAATGAAGCAATTTGCTTAACAAAGTTGGTATCTTCAAGACAAATGTGCACCTTATGTTGACCATTCCTGTCATAAGCAAAGTTCCCTTCGAATATGTATTTATTTTCAGATTTGGAGTAAAGTACTCTGTTTCTAGACAATAATGTGTATCCATCAAATTGAGGATCGAAACGTATCTGCTCACAGAACATCAGTTTAGTGACCAGCGTAAAACTACGAAATTCTTCTATTTGCGGATTAGCATTTTCGTCCATATAATAAACCAAAATCCAATCAGGAGTTGGTAATATTTCCTCGAGGCTAAGTAAACTACCAGGCGCATAGATTTTCTTACTGCGGTCAAACACGATTGTGTTATATTCAAGAAACTCCGAGCTTAGTTGTACACTAATATCATTTACTTTCAGAATCCACTTCATTTCAATTAAGCGCCTAACATTTCTAAAAACAAGCGTCTGGTTCTTGACCGGATCCGGAAGTGCCATTTTGATAATAAAGGAAGTGATATTTTTAAGACGACCTGATGACATCAGTCGAGTTTTTTCAAGGAGAATGAGCACATTCAACCATTGCCGTGGCCAGGGAGATATGAAATGCTCAAAAGAAATCTTTCCCTCCGACACAAGAGTCTCTAAGTCCAGTAAAAACCTATTTTCGATGGGGATGAGCCGTATGGTTACACCATATCCAATAACGTATGTAGCTGCCATTGGATGTTTGCATGCGCCATTGCCGTCTCTTATTTCTCCTGTAGAACATAGAATTTGACGGCAGTCTGGCGGCTTCTGAAATGTACGACAGTTACATTCAAATAAAGCTAAAAAAATATACGGCGCGTGCGCTTATTTTAAGGAAATGCCATGTAGTCGCATTATTTTTTTTAAAGAGAAAATATTTTATATACTGAAAATAATTTTAATTCCATTGATATGATCTGATAATGTATCTATCTTAAAAACATTTCCTAACACTACTAATATAATGTGTAGAGTTTTAAGTTTGGTCTAGCCTTAACATTACTGGGGAACAAGCAGAGTATGTAGGTTTA